>NC_057808.1:100115128-100354464 GCF_018294505.1 Triticum aestivum
GGTAACCTCCCGGTACTCCGGAAAAATCCCGATTTCACCCGGAACACTTCCAATGTCCAAACATAGGCTTCCAATATATCAATCTTTATGTCTCGACCATTTCGAGACTCCTCGTCATGTCCATGATCACATCCGGGACTCCGAACAACCTTCGGTACATCAAAACATATAAACTCATAATATAACTGTCATCGTAACGTTAACCGTGCGGACCCTACGGGTTCGAGAACTATGTAGACATGACCGAGACACCTCTCCGGTCAATAACCAATAGCGGAACCTAGATGCTCATATTGGCTCCCACATATTCTACGAAGATCTTTATCGGTCAAACCGCATAACAACATACGTTGTTCCCTTTGTCATTGGTATGTTACTTGCCCGAGATTCGATCGTCGGTATCTCAATACCTAGTTCAATCTCATTACCGGCAAGTCTCTTTACTCGTTCCATAATACATCATCCCGCAACTAACTCATTAGTTACAATGCTTGCAAGGCTTATAGTGATGTGCATTACCGAGTGGGCCCAGAGATACCTCTCCGACAATCGGAGTGACAAATCCTAATCTCGAAATACGCCAACCCAACAAGTACCTTTGGAGACACCTGTAGAGCACCTTTATAATCACCCACTTACGTTGTGACGTTTGGTAGCACACAAAGTGTTCCTTCGGTAAACGGGAGTTGCATAATCTCATAGTCATAGGAACATGTATAAGTCATGAAGAAAGCAATAGCAACACACTAAACGATCGAGTGCTAAGCTAACGGAATGGGTCAAGTCAATCACATCATTCTCCTAATGATGTGATCTCGTTAATCAAATGACAACCCATGTCAATGGCTAGGAAACTTAACCATCTTTGATCAACGAGCTAGTCATGTAGAGGCATACTAGTGAAACTCTATTTGTCTATCTATTCACACATGTATTATGTTTCCGGTTAATACAATTCTAGCATGAATAATAAACATTTATCATGATATAAGGAAATAAATAATAATTTTATTATTACCTCTAGGGCATATTTCCTTCAGTCTCCCACTTGCACTAGAGTCAATAATCTAGTTCACATCGCCATGTGATTTAACATCAATAATTCACATCACCATGTGATTAACACCCATAGTTCACATTGTCATGTGACCAACACCCAAAGGGTTTACTAGAGTCAATAATCTAGTTCACATCGCTATGTGATTAACATCCAAAGAGTACTAAGGTGTGATCATGTTTTGATTGTGAGATAATTTTAGTCAACGGGTCTGTCACATTCAGATCCGTAAGTATTTTGCAAATTTCTATGTCTACAATGCTCTGCATGGAGCTACTCTAGCTAATTGCTCCCACTTTCAATATGTATCTAGACCGAGACTTAGAGTCATCTAGATTAGTGTCAAAACTTGCATCGACGTAACCCTTTGCGATGAACCTTTTGTCACTTCCATAATCGAGAGACATATCCTTATTCCACTAAGGATAATTTTGACCGCTGTCCAGTGGTCTACTCTTAGATCACTATTGTACTCCCTTGCCAAAATCAGTGTAGGGTATACAATAGATCTGGTACACAGCATGGCATACTTTATAGATCCTATGGCCAAGGCATAGGGAATGACTTTCATTCTCTTTCTATCTTCTGCCGTGGTCGGGCTTTGAGTCTTACTCAATTTCACACCTTGTAACACAGGCAAGAACTCTTTCTTTGACTGTTCTATTTTGAACTACTTCAAAATCTTGTTAAGGTATGTACTCATTGAAAAAACTTATCAAGCGTCTTGATCTATCTCTATAGATCTTGATGCTCAATATGTAAGCAGCTTCACCGAGGTCTTTCTTTGAAAAACTCCTTTCAAACACTCCTTTATGCTTTGCAGAATAATTCTACATTATTTCCGATCAACAATATGTCATTCACATATACTTATTAGAAATGCTGTAGTGCTCCCACTCACTTTCTTGAAAATACAGGCTTCACCGCAAGTCTGTATAAAACTATATGCTTGGATCAACTTATCAAAGCGTATATTCCAACTCCGAGATGCTTGCACCAGTCCATAGATGGATCGCTGGAGTTTGCATATTTTGTTAGCACTTTTAGGATTGACAAAACCTCCTGGCTGCATCATATACAACTCTTCTTTATTAAATCCATTAAGGAATGCAGTTTTGTTTATCCATTTGCCATATTTCATAAAATGCGGCAATTGGTAACATGATTCAGACAGACTTAAGCATAAATACGAGTGAGAAACTCTCATCGTAGTCAACACCTTGAACTTGTCGAAAACCTTTTTGCGACAATTCTAACTTTGTAGACAGTAACACTACTATCACTGTCTGTCTTCCTCTTGAAGATCCATTTAATCTCAATGGCTCGCCGGTCATTGGGCAAGTCAATCAAAGTCCATACTTTGTTCTCATATATGGATCTCATCTCAGATTTCATGGCCTCAAGCCATTTCGCGGAATCTGGGCTCATCATCGCTTCCTCATAGTTCGTAGGTTCGTCATGGTCAAATAACATGACCTCCAGAACAGGATTACCATACCACTCTGGTGTGGATCTCACTCTGGTTTACCTACGAGGTTTGGTAGTAACTTGATCTGAAGTTACATGATCATCATCATTAACTTCCTCACTAATTGGTGTAGGAGTCATAGGAACAGATTTCTGTGATGAACTCCTTTCCAATAAGGGAGCAGGTACAGTTACCTCATCAAGTTCTACTTTCCTCCCACTCACTTCTTTCGAGAGAAACTCCTTCTCTAGAAAGGATCCATTCTTAGCAACGAATGTCTTGCCTTCGGATCTGTGATAGAAGGTGTACCCAACTGTCTCCTTTGGGTATCCTATGAAGACACATTTCTCCGATTTGGGTTTGAGCTTATCAGGATGAAACCTTTTCACATAAGCATCGCAACCCCAAACTTTAAGAAACGACAACTTTGGTTTCTTGCCAAACCACACTTCATAAGATGTCATCTCAACGGATTTAGATGGTACCCTATTTAACGTGAATGCAGCTGTCTCTAATGCATAACCCCAAAACGATAATGGTAGATCGGTAAGAGACATCATATATCGCACCATATCTAATAAAGTACGGTTACGATGTTCGTACACACCATTACACCGTGGTGTTCCAGGTGGCGTGAGTAGTGAAACTATTTCACATTGTTTTAACTGAAGGCCAAACTCGTAACTCAAATACTCTTCTCCACGATCAGTTCATAGAAACTTTATTTTCTTGTTACGATGATTTTCCGCTTCACTCTGAAATTATATGAACTTTTCAAATGTTTCAGACTTCTCAAATCATCTGTGAAGGTCAGAAAATAATGATACCTGCTACGAGCCTCAATATTCATCGGACCACATACATCTGTATGTATGATTTCCAACAAATCTGTTGCTCTCTCCATAGTACCGGAGAACGGCGTTTTAGTCATCTTGCCCATGAGGCACGGTTCGCAAGCATCAAGTGATTCATAATCAAGTGATTCCAAAATCCCATCAGTATGGAGTTTCTTCCTGCGCTTTACACCAATATGACCTAAACGGCAGTGCGACAAATAAGTTGCACTATCATTATTAACTTTGCATCTTTTGGCTTCATTATTATGAATATGTGTATCACTACGATCGAGATCCAACAAACTATTTTATTGGGTGTATGACCATAGAAGGTTTTATTCATGTAAACAGAACAACAATTATTCCCTAATTTAAATGAATAACCGTATTGCAACAAACATGATCAAATCATATTCATGCTCAACGCAAACACCAAATAACACTTATTTAGTTTCAACACTAATCCCGAAAGTGTAGGGAGCGTGCAATGATGATCATATCAATCTTGGAACCACTTCCAATACACATCGTCACTTCATCCTTAACTAGTTTCTGTTCATTATGCAACTCCCGTTTCGAGTTACTACTCTTTAGCAACTGAGTCAGTATCAATAACCGAGGGGTTGCTATAAACACTAGTAAAGTACACATCAATAACATGTATATCCAATATACCTTTGTTCACTTTGCCATCCTTCTTATCCACCAAATACTTGGGGTAGTTCCACTTCCAGTGACCAGTCCCTTTGCAGTAGAAGCACTTAGTCTCAGGCTTAGGACCAGACTTAGGCTTCTTCACTTGAGCAGCAACTTGCTTGCCGTTCTTCTTGAAGTTCCCCTTCTTCCCTTTGCCCTTTTCTTGAAACTAGTGGTCTCGTCAACCATCAACGCTTGATGTTTTTCTTGATTTCTATCTTCGTCGATTTCAGCATCACGAAGAGCTCGGGAATTACTTTCGTCATCCCTTGCATACTATAGTTCACCACGAAGTTCTACTAACTTGGTGATGGTGACTAGAGAATTCTGTCAATCACTATTTTATCTGGAAGATTAACTCCCACTTGATTCAAGCGATTGTAGTACCCAGACAATCTGAGCACATGCTCACTGCTTGAGCTATTCTCCTCCATCTTTTAGCTATAGAACTTGTTGGAGACTTCATATCTCTCAACTCGGGTATTTGCTTGAAATATTAACTTCAACTCCTGGAACATCTCATATGGTCCATGACGTTCAAAACGTCTTTGAAGTCCCGATTCTAAGTCGTTAAGCATGGTGCACTAAACTATCAAGTAGTCATCATATTGAGCTAGCCAAACGTTCATAACGTCTGCATCTGCTCCTGCAATAGGTCTGCCACCTAGCGGTGCATCAAGGACATAATTTTTCTGTGCAGCAATGTGGATAATCCTCAGATCACGGATCCAGTCCGCATCTTTGCTACTAACATCTTTCAACATAATTTTTCTCTAGGAACATATCAAAAATAAACACAGGGATGCAACAACGCGAGCTATTGATCTACAACATAATTTGCAAAATACTATCAGGACTAAGTTCATGATAAATTTAAGTTCAATTAATCATATTACTTAAGAACTCCCACTTAGATAGACATCCCTCTAATCATCTAAGTGATTACGTGATCCAAATCAACTAAACCATAACCGATCATCACGTGAAATGGAGTAGTTTTCAATGGTGAACATCACTATGTTGATCATATCTACTATATGATTCACGCTCGACCTTTCGGTCTCAGTGTTCCGAGGCCATATCTGCATATGCTAGGCTCGTCAAGTTTAACCTGAGTATTCCGCGTGTGCAACTGTTTTGCACCCGTTGTATTTGAACGTAGAGCCTATCACACCCGATCATCACGTGGTGTCTGGGCACGACGAACTTTGGCAACAGTGCATACTCAGGGAGAACACTTTTATCTTGAAATTTTAGTGAGAGATCATCTTATAATGCTACCGTCAATCAAAGCAAGATAAGATGCATAAAAGATAAACATCACATGCAATCAATATAAGTGATATGATATGGCCATCATCATCTTGTGCTTGTGATCTCCATCTCCGAAGCACCGTCATGATCACCATCGTCACCGGCGCGACACCTTGATCTCCATCGTAGCATCGTCGTCGTCTCGCCAATTATTGCTTTTACGACTATCGCTACTGCTTAGTGATAAAGTAAAACAATTACATGGCGATTGCATTGCATACAATAAAGCGACAACCATATGGCTCCTGCCAGTTGCCGATAACTCGGTTACAAAACATGATCATCTCATACAATAAAATATAGCATCATGTCTTGACCATATCACATCACAACATGCCCTGCAAAAACAAGTTAGACGTCCTCTACTTTGTTGTTGCAAGTTTTACGTGGCTGCTACGGGCTTAGCAAGAACCGTTCTTACCTACGCATCAAAACCACAACGATAGTTTGTCAAGTTGGTGCTGTTTTAACCTTCGCAAGGACCGGGCGTAGCCATACTCGGTTCAACTAAAGTGAGAGAGACAGACACCCGCCAGTCACCTTTAAGCAACGAGTGCTCACAACGGTGAAACCAGTCTCGCGTAAGCGTACGCGTAATGTCGGTCCGGGCCGCTTCATCTCACAATACTGCCGAACCAAAGTATAACATGCTGGTAAGCAGTATGACTTATATCGCCCACAACTCACTTGTGTTCTACTCGTGCATAACATCAATGCATAAAACCAGGCTCGGATGCCACTGTTGGGGAACGTAGTAATTTCAAAAAAATTCTACGCACACGCAAGATCATGGTGATGCATAGCAACGAGAGGGGAGAGTGTTGTCCACATTCCCTCGTAGACCGATAGCGGAAGCGTTTAACACAACGCGGTTGATGTAGTCGTACGTCTTCACGATCCGACCGATCAAGTACCAAACACACGGCACCTCCGAGTTCAGCACACGTTCAGCTCGATGACGTCCCTCGAACTCCGATCCAGCCGAGTGTTGAGGGAGAGTTTCGTCAGCACGACGGCGTGGTGACAATGTTGATGTTCTACCGACGCAGGGCTTCGCCTAAGCACCACTACGATATTATCGAGGTGTAATATGGTGGAGGGGGGCACCGCACACGGCTAAGAGATCAATGATCAATTGTGTCTAGAGGTGCCCCCTGCCCCCGTATATAAAGGAGCAAGGGGGAGGCCGCCGGCCAAGGAGGAGAGGCACGCCAGGAGGAGTCCTACTCCTACCGGGAGTAGGACTCCCCCCCATTCCATGTTGGACTAGGAGAGGAAGGGGGAAAAGGTGGAGGGGAGGAAGGAAGGGGGGGCGTCGCCCCCCTCTCCTTGTCCTATTCGGACTGGGGGGGATGGGCGCGCGGCCCTGCCCTGGCCTCCTCTCCTCTCTTCCACCTAGGCCCACTAAGGCCCATTAAGTTACCGAGGAGGGGGGGTTCCGGTAACCTCCCGGTACTCCGGAAAAATCCCGATTTCATCCGGAACACTTCCAATGTCCAAACATAGGCTTCCAATATATCAATCTTTATGTCTCGACCATTTCGAGACTCCTCATCATGTCCGTGATCACATCCGGGACTCCGAACAACCTTCGGTACATCAAAACATATAAACTCGTAATATAACTGTCATCGTAACGTTAACCGTGCGGACCCTATGGGTTCGAGAACTATGTAGACATGACCGAGACACCTCTCCGGTCAATAACCAATACCGGAACCTGGATGCTCATATTGGCTCCCACATATTCTATGAAGATCTTTATCGGTCAGACCGCATAACAACATATGTTGTTCCCTTTGTCATCGGTATGTTACTTGCCCGAGATTCTATCGTTGGTATCTCAATACCTAGTTCAATCTCGTCACCGGCAAGTCTCTTTACTTGTTCTGTAATACATCATCCTGCAACTAACTCATTAGTTGCAATGCTTGCAAGGCTTAAGTGATGTGCATTACCGAGTGGGCCCAGAGATACCTCTCCGACAATCGGAGTGACAAATCCTAATCTCGAAATACGCCAACCCAACAAGTACCTTCGGAGACACCTGTAGAGCACCTTTATAATCACCCAGTTACGTTGTGACGTTTGGTAGCACACAAAGTGTTCCTCCGGTAAACGGGAGTTGCATAATCTCATAGTCATAGGAACATGTATAAGTCATGAAGAAAGCAATAGCAACACACTAAACGATCGAGTGCTAAGCTAACGGAATGGGTCAAGTCAATCACATCATTCTCCTAATGATGTGATCTCGTTAATCAAATGAAAACCCATGTCAATGGCTAGGAAACTTAACCATCTTTGATCAACGAGCTACTCAAGTAGAGGCATACTAGTGACACTCTGTTTGTCTATGTATTCACACATGTATTATGTTTCCGGTTAATACAATTCTAGCATGAATAATAAACATTTATCATGATATAAGGAAATAAATAATAACTTTATTATTGCCTCTAGGGCATATTTCCTTCAATTAGCTTCCTCACTAATTGGTGTAGGAGTCACAGGAACAGATTTCTGTGATGAACTACTTTCCAATAAGAGAGCAGGTACAGTTACCTCATCAAGTTCTACTTTCCTCACACTCACTTATTTCGAGAGAAACTCCTTCTCTAGAAAGGATCCATTCTTAGCAACGGATGTCTTGCCTTCGGATCTGTGATAGAAGGTGTACCCAACTGTCTCCTTTGGGTATCCTATGAAGACACATTTCTCCAATTTGGGTTTGAGCTTATCAGGATGAAACTTTTTCACATAAGCATCGCAACCCCAAACTTTAAGAAACGACAACTTTGGTTTCTTGCCAAACCACAGTTCATATGGTGTCGTCTCAACGGATTTAGATGGTGCCCTATTTAACGTGAATGCAGCTGTCTCTGCATGACCCCAAAACGATAGTGGTAAATCAGTAAGAGACATCATAGATTGCACCATAACTAATAAAGTACGGTTACGATGTTCGTACACACCATTACGCTATGGTGTTCCCGGTGGCGTGAGTTGCGAAACTATTCCGCATTGTTTCAAATGAAGACCAAACTCGTAACTCAAATATTCTCCTCCACGATCAGATCATAGAAACTTTATTTTCTTGTTACGATGATTTTTCACTTCACTCTGAAATTATTTGAACTTTTCAAATGTTTCATATTTATGTTTCATCAAGTAGATATACCCATATATGCTCAAATCATCTGTGAAGGTCAGAAAATAACGTTACCTGCCGCGAGCCTCAACACTCATCGGACTGCATACATCAGTATGTCCAACAAGTCTGTTGCTCGCTCCATTGTTCCGGAGAACGGAGTCTTAGTCATCTTGCCCATGAGGCATGGTTCGCAAGCATCAACTGATTCATAATCAAGTGATTCCAAAAGCCCATCAACATGGATTTTCTTCATGCGCTTTAACCAATATGACCTAAACGGCAGTGCCACAAATAAGTTGCACTATCATTATTAACTTTGCATCTTTTGGCTTCAATATTATGAATATGTGTATCACTACGATCGAGATTCAATAAACCATTCACCTTGGGTGTATGACCATTGAAGGTTTTATTCATGTAAACAGAACAACAATTATTCTCTGACTTTAAATGAATAACCGTATTGCAATAAAGATGATCAAATCATATTCATGCTTAACGCAAACACCAAATAACATTTATTTAGGTTCAACACTAATCCTGAAAGTATAGGGAGTGTGCGATGATGATCATATCCATCTTGGAACCACTTCCAACACACATCGTCACTTCACCCTTAACTAGTCTCTGTTCATTCTGTGACTCCCGTTTCGAGTTACTAATCTTAGCAACTGAACTAGTATCAAATACTGAGGGGTTGCTATAAACACTAGTAAAGTACACATCAATAACATGTATATCAAATATACCTTTGTTCACTTTGCAATCCTTCTTATCCGGCAAATACTTGGGGCAGTTCTGCTTCCAGTGACCAGTCCCTTTGTAGTAGAAGCACTTAGTCTCAGGCTTAGGTCCAGACTTGGGCTTCTTCACTTGAGCAGCAACTTGCTTGCCGTTCTTCTTGAAGTTCCCCTTCTTCCCTTTGCCATTTCCTTGAAACTAGTGGTCTTGTCAACCATCAACACTTGATGCTTTTCTTTTTCTACCTTCGTTGATTTCAGCATCACGAAGAGCTTTGGAATCGTTTCCGTTATCCCTTGCATATTATAGTTCATCACAAAGTTCTAGTAACTTGGTGATAGTGACTAGAGAACTCTTTCAATCACTATCTTATCTGGAAGATTAACTCCCACTTGATTCAAGTGATTGTAGTACTCAGACATTCTAAGCACATTCTCACTAGCTGAGCTATTCTCCTCCATCTTGTAGGCAAAGTACTTGTCAAAGGTCTCATACCTTTCGACATGGGCATGAGTCTGAAATACTAATTTCAACTCTTGGAGCATCTCATATGCTCCGTGGCGTTTCAAAAAAGTCTTTGAAGCCCTGATTCTAAGCCGTAAAACATGGTGCACTAAACTATCAAGTAGTCATCATATCGAGCTTGCCATACGTTCATAACGTCTGCATTTGCTCCTGCAATCGGTCTGCCACCTAGCGGTGCATCAAGAACATAATTTTTCTGTGCAGCAATGTGGATAATCCTCAGATCACGGATCCAGTCCGCATCTTTGCTACTAACATCTTTCAACATAATTTTTCTCTAGGAACATATCAAAAATAAACACAGGGAAGCAACAACGCGAGCTATTGATCTACAACATAATTTGCAAAATACTATCAGGACTAAGTTCATGATAAATTTAAGTTCAATTAATCATATTACTTAAGAACTCCCACTTAGATAGACATCCCTCTAATCATCTAAGTGATCACGTGATCCATATCAACTAAACCATGTCCGATCATCACGTGAGATGGAGTAGTTTTCAATGGTGAACATCACTATGTTGATCATATCTTCTATATGATTCACGCTCGACCTTTCGGTCTCCAGTGTTCCGAGGCCATATCTGCATATGCTAGGCTCGTCAAGTTTAACCCGAGTATTCTGCGTGTGCAAAACTGGCTTCCACCCGTTGTATATGAACGTAGAGCTTATCACACCCAATCATCACGTGGTGTCTCGGCACGACGAACTTTGGCAACGGTGCATACTCAGGGAGAACACTTGTACCTTGAAATTTAGTGAGAGATCATTTTATAATGCTACCGTCAATCAAAGCAGAATAAGATGCATAAAAGATAAACATCACATGCAATCAATATAAGTGATATGATATGGCCATCATCATCTTGTGCCTTTGATCTCCATCTCCAAAGCACCATCATGATCACCATTGTCACCGGTGCGGCACCTTGATCTCCATCGCAGCATCGTTGTCGTCTCGCCAACTATTGCTTCTACGACTATCACTACCGCTTAGTGATAAAGTAAAGCAATTACATGGCGATTGTATTTCATACAATAAAGCGACAACCATATGGCTCCTGCCAGTTGCCGATAACTTCAACAAAACATGATCATCTCATACAACAACTTATATCTCATCACGTCTTGACCATATCACATCACAACATGCCCTGCAAAAACAAGTTGGACGTCCTCTACTTTGTTGTTGCAAGTTTTACGTGGCTGCTACGGGCTGAGCAAGAACCATTCTTACCTACGCATCAAAACCACAACGATATTTCGTCAAGTTAGTGTTGTTTTAACCTTCACAAGGACCGGGCGTAGCCACACTCGATTCAACTAATGTTAGAGAAACTGACACCCGCCAGCCACCTGTGTGCGAAGCACGTCGGTAGAACCAGTCTCGCGTAAGCGTACACGTAATGTCGGTCCGGGCCGCTTCATCCAACAATACCGCTGAATCAAAGTATGACATGCTGGTAAGCAGTATGACTAGTATCGCCCACAACTCACTTGTGTTCTACTCGTGCATATAACATCTACGCATAAACCTGGCTCGGATGCCACTGTTGGGGAACGTAGTAATTTCAAAAAAATTCCTACGCACACGCAAGATCATGGTGATGCATAGCAACGAGAGGGGAGAGTATCATCCACGTACCCTCGTAGACCGTAAGCAGAAGCGTTATGACAACGCGGTTGATGTAGTCGTACGTCTTCACGATCCGACCGATCCAAGTACCGAATGCACGGTACCTCCGAGTTCAGCACACGTTCAGCTCGATGACGTCCCACGAACTCTGATCCAGCAGAGCTTTGCGGGAGAGTTCCGTCAGCACGACGGCGTGATGACGGTGATGATGTTGCTACCGACGCACGTCTTCACCTAAGCACCGCTACAATATGACCGAGGTGGATTATGGTGGAGGGGGGCACTTCACACGGCTAAAAGGATCAACTGATCAACTTGTGTGTTCTAGGCTGCCCCCCTCCCCACGTATATAAAGGAGGGAGGGGAGGTCGGCCGGCCTCCCTAGGCGCGCCAAGGGGAGGAGGAATCCTCCTCCTAGTAGGAGTAGGATTCCTCCTTTCCTAGTCCTACTAGGAGGGGTAAGGAAGGAGAGGGGGAGGAGAAGGAAAGAGGGGGCGCAGCCCCTCCCCTAGTCCAATTCGGACTAGGCCCATGGGGGGCGCGCGGCCAGCCCTCGTGGCTTCTCCTCTTTTTCCCTTAAAGCCCACAAGGCCCATATGTACTCCCGTATTCCCGTAACTCCCCCGGTACTCCGAAAAATACCCGGATCACTCGGAACCTTTCTGATGTCAGAATATAGCCTTCCAATATATCGATCCTTACGGCTCGATCATTTCGAGACTCCTCGTCATGTCCGTGATCTCATCCGGGACTCCGAACAAACTTCGGTATATCAAATCACATAAACTCATAATACCGATCGTCACCGAACATTAATTGTGCGGACCCTACGGGTTCGAGAACTATGTAGACATGATCGAGACACGTCTCCGGTCAATAACAAATAGCGAAATCTGGATGCTCATATTGGCTCCTACATATTCTACGAAGACCTTTATCGGTTAAACCGCATAACAACATACGTTGTTCCCTTTGTCATCGGTATGTTACTTGCCCGAGATTCGATCGTCGGTATCTCAATACCTAGTTCAATCTCGTTACCGGCAAGTCTTTTTACTCGTTCCGTAATGCATCATCCCGCAACTAACTCATTAGTTGCATTGCTTGCAAGGCTTATAGTGATGTGCATTACCGAGAGGGCCCAGAGATACCTCTCCGACAATCGGAGTGACAAATCCTAATCTCGGTCTATGCCAACCCAACAAATACCATCGGAGCCACCTGTAGAGCACCTTTATAATCATCCAGTTACGTTGCGATGTTTGGTAGCACACAAAGTGTTCCTCCGGTATTCGGGAGTTGCATAATCTCATAGTCATAGAAACATGTATAAGTCATGAAGAAAGCAATAGCAATATACTAAACGATCGAATGCTAAGCTAACGGGATGGGTCAAGTCAATCACATCATTCTCTAATGATGTGATCCCGTTAATCAAATGACAACTCATATCTATGGCTAGGAAACTTAACCATCTTTGATTCAACGAGCTAGTCAAGTAGAGGCATACTAGTGGTACTTTGTTTGTCTATGTATTCACACATGTTGTAAGTTTCCGGTTAATACAATTCTAGCATGAATAATAAACATTTATCATGAAATAAGGAAATAAATAATAACTTTATTATTGCCTCTAGGGAATATTTTCTTCAACCACATCTACAATACTACCTCCGTCCCATAATATAAGAGTGTTTTTTACTCTAGTGTAGTGTCAAAAACGCTCTTACATTATGAAACAGATGGAGTGGTTTTTATTATTATGCTTAGAAAATTTAGAAGTTTTCAAAGCTGCTGCTATAGCTCTTCTTTGATGTGATAGTAAAATACTCTTGTATAACATTTTTTGGGTGTGTAAACTTACATGGCTCCCAATCGGGTGAGAATGAGACGGTTCCTCGATTCATCTCAAGCCGTGCGTGGAATGTTGTTTTCTAGGTTATACTCGTAAAGTACGTTTTAGTAAAAGAACATGGAAGAGCGAGTCATGTGCTTGGAACATTGTTTCAGGAAGGTGATTATTACCCTGTTTTCCTAATACATCTTTAATGGGCTGGTTTGTGATACACCCCTCAGTCCTTCTGAGTTGCAAATACAAATCGTGCAATATATTTCGTTGGGGACTAATAAAAACGTAGGTGCCAATCGGGGCCTCAAGCTTAAATTTAACCCCATTGACCGATTTGGTTGATATCCATGCGAGCAAGAACAATATAGAGCCAATAGTTGGCTATAAAACTGTTAATCTCATCAAGAGTCAATCTTATTAATTATTCATACAATAGAGTTGACTATAAAATTAACTATTAGATTAGTCTTTTTTGAACTTCCTCTCTACCTCTTTGCTCTCATTTAATCTTTTATTTAGGAGCACTCGTAAAGGTTACCTTTTGTATGAGAACAAACTTCTCCTCTTTTTCTTTGTATCTCTCTTCTATATAAGTAACATATTGTTTAATCGGGCATATAGCGGAAATTCACTTTGCCCCAAGGGAGCATATGCTCCTGCCATTGAAAAATATATTTCAAAATGTCAAAAAATAAAAAAACCAAACACACATTTCACGCGTACATCTCATCATTGTATATGCG
This sequence comes from Triticum aestivum, assembly GCF_018294505.1. Lineage (NCBI taxonomy): Eukaryota > Viridiplantae > Streptophyta > Magnoliopsida > Poales > Poaceae > Triticum > Triticum aestivum. Next base: position 100,129,152 of record NC_057808.1, read on the forward strand.
CACACCAAGTTTTGTGAAAGTTCGACATTTCATATGCCTTGTGTAAGAAAGACAAAAAAATATCTCATGAAAAGCCTATTACACTAAGTTTTGTCTTTTTTACATGTGACGCAAAAGTGTCGGTTTTTCACGAAACGAGTTTGTGTGCACGTAGAATGTCAAGCTATACGCGGGAATCATTTTGTCAGAATTTTGTGACATTTCAAAATATGTTTAAAGCACATTTAAAAAACCAGGAGCATATGCTCCCATGTGCCAAAACGCCTCTCTCTGCATATAGTATTATTATAATACTTGCTTCTGCGTACATGCTTCAAGTCCAGGCCGACCCTCGATTTCAAAGTTTACACACGGTCGACTTCAGTATGGACCTCGATGATTGTGCAGCTGTTTGAGCACAATAATGGCAGCCACTCGTGTTACCCCCTTCCATGCACGCACTAGCTTGAGCAAGCTGACCAACAATTCTATCCGTTAGGCAAACTACTTTTTCCGTTTTTATTTAGTCCGCATATTAGCTTTAATCAAAGTCAAACTTTGTAAACTTTAACAAAGTTTATAAACAAAAATATTGTCATATACAATAACAAATCAACAACATTAGATTTATTATTAAATGTACTTTCACACCGTGTAGATTTGTTATGGCGAATATTTGTATTATTTTTTATAAAGTTGGTCAAACATTACAAAATTTGACTTCAGTCAACTCTAATATGCAGAGTAAATAAAAACAAAGGGAGTACATCTTTGTGAGCGGCTGTGATGGACGTCGTACTTTTTTAGTTTTTATTTACTATATTTTTGCGGGGTTTTGTATATTAGCTTTGTCTTAAGTTAAATTTTATAAACTCTAGTTAATTTTATATATTATCCACAATACCAAGTCAATACCACCAAAATCAGCATGAAATATATTCATCATATATATTTGTTATTGTGAGAGTTTATATACCATTATAATCAACATGGAATATATTTTCGCATCATATAGAAGTACTACCTTGTATCAAAATGTAAGACATTTTTCTATTTTGGCATAGGGCACAAAAACATCTTACATTTTGTTACAGATGAAGTATTTGTTATCATGAGATTTTATATTCTTTATAAACTTGTTCAAACTTATAAAGTTTGACTTAGATTAAACCTAATATGCAGGTAAATAAAGAAGGGGTATCTTGTTTTGGCGAATAGACATAATCGTACCTGACGTATATATGAAGCTTAGGGTGCGTTTGGGAGCTAAGTATTTTTGAAGTTTTTTAGAAATACTGTGGTTTTTGAAAAAACTTCAGTATTAAATACTTTGAGGTGTTTGGTTAAACAATACTGCAGCTTAAGAAACCATAGTATCTCCAAAACTGTGGTATTTTTGTAGTATTTGAAAAAGAGGTTGGGACCTCTTTTTTTTAAACTGAGAAATGCTGGCTCATTGGTCTCTCTGAATCCATCTTCTTATGTCCAATACTTTGCTAGATGATAGATCTATCTGGCCAGAGTACATGTCGGGGGATGGACCCCGGGCAGGCAACGGAACCCGGATCCTCTTCAAAAAACAACGGGGTTGGCACCGCCCCTCAATACCGATACGCGCTTGGCCGGGTCGCTCGACCCGGCTAAGCCCCGCAAGCCGGCCAGACTAGCCGACCCGACAAGACACGTCGACTCGGCCCCAACGACTAGCGCAAGACAGCCGAACCCGGCACGGCCAAAGCCTCCTCAACAAGCCAGCGCCACCCATGGCGTGCTACGCAATCCAGCCGCGGGTCAACTCCCGTCCCATCCAGGCCGTATGATGGGGACGAGACTTCAATCAACGATGACCGAGGCAACAGCGCCCGCCCATGCCTCTGGTCAGCAGGAACGTGGCAACAGTGCCCCTCACCTACCCGCTGACCAGGGCCGGCGTGGTTATAATGCCCCCGCCCTCACCGCTGATGACAGCAAGCGGCAACCTGACGGAGAGCACTGTACGTGACTCGACTCGGCCACGCCCTGACGATCGACAAGACGGCGCACAGTCCCCCTAGGCTTGTGGGGCCCGCACCTAGGGGAACCCGGCGAACCACAAGCCCTCGGCGGGACCCAGCCCGGGTCCCCGGACACCGACAATACGGACCCACCGACTTGTAACATTACCATTGTACCCCCGGGGGTTGGACTATAAAACCCCCCGGGAGCCCACGATCATTCGGGGGGGGGGGGGCGAGCGAGAGGGCAAGCAGAAAACACATACGAGAGAAAGGCAAGTAAGCATAGGACTAGCCACAAAACAGCAACACCGGAGAAAAGGAGCACCCCAAGCCTTGGCCAGCTTCCTTCCTCCTCCATACAGCTCCAGGAGCAACATTGTACTATCGATCATCCAACTACACTCGGCAGGACTAGGGGTATTATCTCTCCGGAGAGCCCCGAACCTGGGTATGTCCGGCGTCCCACGCCCGCTCATGCCAACCTCGCCTCTGGAGTCCACCAGTGCCCTCGAGCCTCCTCCTCTCTTTAGCCATCCCTTGGCATCTGTCGTGCGCCCACCATGACAGTTGGCGCCCACCGTGGGGCAGCTCGAGGAGCTGGCCGGGAGCATGCTTCAAACGGGGCCCTTCTCCTACACCGACGAGTCCGTCGCACTGGCAGACGACGTCGTCGGCGCGCTTGTCGCCTCCTTCGCCGCGCTGCGCATCTCCGATGCGTTCGCGGCCGACGAGTACCCCAGCGAGGTGCTCAGCTACTCCGAATCTCCCCTCTCCCTCGGCGGCGGCGTTTCCGCTGGGGCAATGGACGTCCATGTGGAGGTCTTCGTCACCGGCGATGGCGCCTCCTCCTCGTCGAGCAAGACGAGGAAGGCTGCCGAAGCCAGGGCCGCAGCGGATCGGATCGAGCCATCCGATCCGTTGCGCGCCGCGATGCAGAGCCTCCGCATCCCCATCGGCACCGACGTCGACGCCACCAACGTCGCTAAGGCCTGAACCCAGCTCGAGGAAAGGCGCCAGCAGATGCTGGACCTGTCCGAGACACTCGCCGCCACTCAGCGTCGCCTGGACGCCGCTCAGCTGGAGTGCGATGCCGCCTACGGATTCACGCCCGCCGCGGCCGAGCCAAGCCGGGTGGCCGATGTGCGTGCCCGGGGAGGAGCGATCGGCCGGGCCCTCGGTGCCGTCCCAACCGTCTACGAGACCCCAGCGAAGAACATGCGCGCTGCCCAGGCAGCCGCGGCCGGCCTGGACCAGCTCGCGGGTGAGGAGTTGAAAGACCACATCGGGCGGATGCGCGAACTCCTCCACGCCGCCAACACCCAGCAGGACCGCCTCAACCAGCTCTCCAAGCCGGCGGGGTCCGGCTCCTCCCGCCTTGGCGGGCCCGGCGAACTTCTGCACACCGCTTCCTCGCCACCCGGCGAGGCGCACTCCGGCCGAGCCCGGACTCGGCGCGACCCGGCCGCTACAGCCGCCGGCGGATTGGGCGATGAGCCCGTCCTGGAGATCCAGCGTGGACCCGGCCAGCATGGCCGGCGTCCGGCTCCAACCGACCCGGCCCCCGTGGCCTGGCCGCAAGTCGACTCGGCCCGCGCGCCATCGACGACGCCGACGCTCGCCACCGCCTCGATTTGCTCGCTCGCTCCCTGGAGGTGGAGGAGAGCGGCGCTATCGGGCCGGCGTGCTTCGGCCCGCGCATCCGGGAGGAGCCCTTCCCTAAAGGATTCATGCTCCCCGCGACACCCCATGTACAACGGGACGGTGAAGCCAGAAGACTGGCTCACCGACTACACCGCGGCCATTGGCATCACCGGTGCCAATCGTCGTCTCGCCGTGCGCTACGCACCGCTCATGCTCCAAGGGTCGGCCCACACGTGGTTGAACAGCCTGCCGATGGGCAGCATCAACACGTGGGTGGACTTCGAGGAAGCCTTCGTCCGCAACTTCACGGGGACCTACAAGCGACCCGGCCGCCCTAGCCAGCTCGCCATGTGCGTGCAAGGGCCTACGGAGACCGGTCACGAGTACCTCGCATGCTGGACCGAGCTCCGGAACAGCTGCGAGGGCGTCCATAAAGTCCAGGCGATCCAGTACTTCGTCAGCGGGTGCCGTCCTCAAGCACAAGCTCTTACGCTCCGAGCCGGCCACCATGGCCGCGCTCATGGTGACGGCGGACAAGTACGCCAACGCCGACTCCGCCATGAAGATCCAGGTGGCGCTGGGAAGCCGGCAAGGCGAAGCCGGTTCCCCCCCCGAAGCCGGCCGGCAAAAGCAGCCGGCAGTAGCATCACCAGAACAACAAGCGCAAGGCCGACCAGCCGGCGCCGCGTCACGACAACCGGCTCGTCGTAGCCACCGAGCCCGCGGCGGACCCGGTGGCGAAGCGCCGACAAACCGGCAAGACGGCATGGCAACCCGCCATGAGCTTCGAGCAGATGCTCGACGCCCCCTGCAAGCACCACAACGGCGCAAGACCCTCCACGCACACGCTTCGGCAGTGCGCCATCACCAAGCGCATCATGAGGGGCGACGTCCCGCCCCCTCTGGCCCCGGCTCCAGGCGCGGGACAGCCGCCTCCGCCTCCACCGCCGCCTCCAGCTGGCGGCGCGATGCACGACGACGCCTACCCGGACCAGAACGCGGCCTACGTCGTCCTCACCAGCCTCGGTGACGACAAGCGTAGCGAGCGCGTCCTTCGGGAGGAGGTGAACACCGTCGTCCCGGCCAAGCCGGAGTTCATGCTTTGGTCGGATCGCCCGATCACCTGGACCCGGGAGGATCACCCGGCAGTCATGCCGAGCCCGGGAGGTTATGCCCTCGTCCTCAACCCCACCATCGTCGCGCGGCACACATGCAAGTCCCTGGAGTGCGCCCGAGACGACGCCAAGTTGGCCAAGTTGCTGGTCATTGCCGAGGAGCGGCGCCAGCTCGACCGGATCATTGCCCTGGCAGGCGAGGCCTCCGCCGCGTCGATCCCGACCCCGGACCCGGCCGACGAGGCCGCCTTCAAGCCCTCCAAGGAGACCAAGAAAGTGAAGCTCAACCCAGAAGACCCCAGCTGCAGCAAGTACGTTGTCATAGGCGCCCGCCTCGACAGAAAATAGGAAGGCGAGCTCGTCGACTTCCTCCGTGAGAATCGGGATATCTTCGCATGGACCCCCAAGGACATGCCGGGTATCCCGAGGAAGTACGCCGAGCACAAACTTCACGTCCGCAAGGACGCCAAGCCTGTCCGTCAGCCCCTACGACGATTTTCCGAAGAGAAGAGAAGAACCATTGGTGAAGAGGTCGCCAAGATTTTGGCGGCCGGCTTCATAATGGAAGTGTTTCACCCCGAGTGGCTGGCCAATCCAGTCCTCGTCCTGAAGAAGAACAAGACCTGGCGCATGTGTATCGACTACACCAGCCTCAACAAGGCCTGTCCCAAGGATCCGTTCGCCCTCCCGCGGATCGACCAAGTCATCGACTCGACCGCCGGGTGTGAGCTCCTGTCCTTCCTGGACGCTTACTCCGGCTACCACCAGATCAAGCTGGACCCGGCCGACACCCTGAAGACGTCCTTCATCACGCCCTTTGGGGCGTATTGCTACATCACCATGTCGTTCGGCTTGAAGAACGTCGGCGCCACCTTCCAGCACTGCATGCAGAAATGCCTGCTACCGCAACTCGGCCGCAATATCCACGTATACGTGGACGACATCGTGGTGAAGACCAAGCAGCACCTCACGCTCCTCGACGATTTGAAGGAAACCTTCGCCAACCTCCGCGAATACAAGGTCAAGCTTAACCCGGAAAAATGTGTCTTGGGCATCCCGGCCGGAAAGCTACTCGGCTTCCTCATCTCGGAACGCGGCATTGAGGCGAACCCGGAGAAGATCAAGGCCATCGAGCGCATGCGCAAGCCAGCTCGGCTGCGCGATGTTCAGAAGTTCACCGGATGCTTGGCCTCGGTCAGCCGGTTTCTAAGCCGGCTGGGCGAGAGGGCGCTACCCCTGTACCAGCTGATGAAGAAGACGAGCCCGTTTGAATGGAACGACAAGGCAGACGAGGCCTTCCAAGACCTCAAGCGCATGCTCTCCACCGCACCAATCCTGGCCGCGCTGACCGACAAGGAGCCGCTGTTGCTCTACATAGCCGCGACCTCGCGGGCGGTCAGCACGGTGCTGGTGGTCGAGCGACCAGAGAAGGGTAAGATCCAAGCCGTCCAGCGCCCAGTCTACTACCTGAGCGAGGTGCTCTCTATCTCCAAGCAAAACTACCCGCACTACCAGAAGATGTGTTACAGCGTGTACTTCACCGCCAAGAAACTGAAGCAGTATTTCCAAGAGCACGTTGTCACCGTGGTCAGCACGACGCCTATCGGAGAAATCATCGGGTGCCGGGATGCCTCTGGCCGGGTTGCCAAGTGGGCGATCCAGCTAGCCGGTCACACCATCCTCTACGAGCCCCGCACCGCGATCAAGTCTCAAGCCCTGGCCGACTTCCTCGTCGACTGGACCGAGACCCAGTACTTGCCGCCGCCTCCCGACTCGATGCATTGGCGCATGCACTTCGACGGGTCCAAGATGCGACTCGGCTTGGGGGCCGGCATCGTACTGTCGTCCCCGAAAGGCGACCGGCTCCGCTACGCGCTCCAGATCCACTTCGCCGCCTCCAACAATGTCACCGAGTACGAAACCCTTGTGCACGGCCTCCGGCTTGCCAAGGAACTCGGCATCCGGTGCATCCTGTGCTACGGCGACTCGGACCTGGTGGTGCAGCAGTGCTCCGGTGAATGGGACGCCCGCGACTCCAACATGGCAAGCTACCGCTTCCTCGTCCAGAAGCTGTCCGGATCCTTCGAGGGCTGCGAGTTCCTCCATGTCCCGCGTGCGGAGAACGAAGCAGCCGACACGCTCGCCAAGATCGCCTCGTCACGACAAGCCATCTCGTCCGGCGTCTCCCTCGAGCACCTGTGCAAGCCGTCCGTCAAGCCATCGCCGGACTCCGAGTCCATCCACGTTCCAGACGACCCGGCCGCACCTCAACCCGGCCCGGGGATTGCTGAACCCGGCCCAGGGGCTGTTCAGCTCGACCCGGCCACCATCGTCCCGGACCCGGCCGTTGCCATCCCCGACCCGGGGGCTGCTCAACCCGGCTCGGGGGCTGCCGACTCGGAACCCACCCTGGTGGCCGTCTTTGCCGTGGTTACGGCTCCATCTTGGGCCCTCCCAATATCAGAATTTTTGGAGAACGGGGTTCTCCCCACGGACGAGACCGAAGCTCGGCAATGCAGCGCCGGGCGTCCGCCTACAGCACCATCAACAACGAGCTCGTCAAGCGCAGCTCCACCGGCGTGTTCCAGCGCTGCGTTGAGCAGGAACGGGGCATCGACATCCTCCTCGACATACATCAGGGCGAGTGTGGGCACCACGCCGCATCACGATCCCTGGTGGCCAAGGCGTTCCGCCACGGTTTCTACTGGCCCACGGCCCTCCAAGATGCCGAGTCGCTCGTCCTCAAGTGTGAGGGATGCCAGCGCTTCAGCAAACGCAGCCACCAGCCGGCGTCAGCACTCCGCATCATACCGATCGCCTGGCCCTTCGCGGTCTGGGGACTCGACATGGTGGGACCCTTCAAAACCGCTCGAGGCGGCATGACGCACTTGCTGGTGGCAGTGGACAAATTCACCAAGTGGATCGAGGCAAGACCAATCAAGAACTGGACGGGCCAACAACCGTCCAGTTCATCAAGGACATAGCGGTGCGCTACGGCATGCCGAACAACATCATCATTGACAACGGCACCAACTTCGCCAAGGGCGCGCTCGAGCAATACTGCTCCGTCTCCGGCATCCGCCTCGACCTGGCCTCCGTTGCGCATCCGCAGTCCAACAGGCAGGTCGAGCGGGCCAATGGACTCATCATGTCCGGCGTCAAGCCGCGACTCGTCGAGCCACTCATCCGCTCACCTGGCAGCTGGCTTGACGAGTAGCCAGCCGTTCTCTGGAGTCTACGCACCACGCCGAATCGGTCGACCGGGTTCACCCCGTTCTTCCTCGTCTACGGAGCCGAAGCCGTCATCCCGACCGACGTCGAGTTCGACTCGCCGCGCGTCGCGATGTACACCGAAGCCGAAGCCAGAGAAGCCCGTGAAGATGGCGTCGACCTGCTCGAAGAAGCACGCCTCCTGGCGCTCAGTCGCTCGGCCATCTACCAGCAAGGCCTGAGGCACTACCACAGCAAGAAGATCAAGCCCCTCGCGTTCCGCGAGGGCGACCTCGTCCTCCGACTCGTCCAAGAGGAGGCAGGCCGGCACAAGCTGTCCCCTCCATGGGAGGGCCCATTCATCGTGAGCAGGGCCTTGCGCGACCGCAACGCCTACTACCTCATCGACGCACGCAAGTCAAGGAAGCGCAAGAAGGACACCGCCGGTGAAGAAACGACCCGACCGTGGAACGCGGAACTCCTCCGCCCGTTTTACAGTTAGTCGCACGAGCGTATGTATCATCGCCTTTTGTAAACGCATGAAACCATGGGGTCCCCGAACGTGACTCGGGGGCTGCCTTTTGTCTACCAATTTGTTGTGTCCCTATTTTCTTGCATCACTATACCACTGAACCCGGCCACCGGTCCGACTCGCTCGACCCGGGGGCTGGCCGGCTCGGTCGCCACCCCGCCGCCTTACTTGGTGATTCCTGATAAAGTTAGGATGTCGCGGTCCCCCACTTCGCCCTAAAGCCACAGATCCAGCTTTGGTTGTCGGCTGGCAAGCACAACGGGCCAAAGCTCCTTTACGCTTCATACACTAAGTCAAAGGCTGCCGGGTCAATCAACCCGGCCCACCATTCATCAAATGAACAGCCGCATGACCGGCTGCTCGCCAACCGGCTTTGCCGGATTGCCGCCAGCCAGCCCAGTGGGTGTTTCGCTCGCGCTCAACGTTTCGAGGGACCCAAGTCCTGCGCGCTCCTCTCAAAGAACTGAACTCCTTGTCACGGACCGGAGCCTCGGCCGTCTGACTCGCGGGGGGGGGGGAGGTTTGAGAAAGGAAAAAACGCATGAAATCGGTCTAAAAACGGAAGGCAAAAAGCAAAAGCACCCACGACATCTACACAAGTATTTAAGAAAAGGCCCACGGCCCGAGTTCATTACACCCTAAAACCCCCAGTGGGTGGGTGGACCTGCTATTTAACAGATTTTACACAAAGTGTCTCAGGCATCTCCAGCGCCGCGTCGCGACGTCGACGGCTCTCCCCTGGCGGCCTCCGGGTCCAGCGAGGCGCCGGTGTCCTACTCAGCACCCACGTCGTGGTAGACGCCCGTCTCCTCCGAGCTCCCCTCCGGATCTTGGAGGAGCAAGCCGTAGTCGTCGCCGTCCACGGCCCTGCCGTCTTCCGCCCGCTCCGGATGGAACTCATCGTGGAAGGCGAACTCGGCGATGTAGCTGGCCCGGGAGGCGATCCGGCCGGCTTGCTCCTGCAAGAGCTGCTCCGAACCGGCCCGCTGCCCCATCAACGCGTCCAGCTGCAGGTCCGGATGCCAGGACAGCGCGAACCGGAGCGCCATCTCAGCACCGGCACGAGCGGCGGAGACGCGCCACTCGCCAAGCCGGTCCGGCCCCATGTCCAACCAACGCGCCAGGCGCGAGAAGCTGCTCGGTTGGACGGAGTCCGGCCATAGGGCCGTCGTCATTGCGGTGCCGGCCTGGGACAGCCGCCCCAACTGCGTTCCCAGGACCTGCAGGTGGGCCTCAGCGGCGGTGATGATCTCCGGGAAGGTCCAGGCCACCCGCGGATCCGTCCCGAACCCAACGACGCCGGTCGGGTCGCGCTGATAGCGGACGGCTTCCTCCGCCAGCCGCTGCGTCTCTGGGAAGGCCCCTGCCGCAAAGGAAGAAGCGAGTTAGAAGAAGAACAACAAGGAAGAAAGGCCGGATCCCGACCCGGCAAACGACAAGAAAAAGCACTTACTGGAGAAGGACTCTTCCAGGTGCTGCGCCTCAAGCAACGTACCACGCCGCTCCCGTTTGACGGCGCGGTCGCGCTCCTCGAGCGCCTTCTCCAGATCGGCCGCCTTGGCAAGGGCCGCCTTCAACTCGGCGTCCTTGTCTTCGGCCGCCTCGCGGCGACGAGCCTCGTCCTGACGGGCCCCCTCAGCCGTGGTGACCTGCCCCCGCAGGCGATCCACCTCGGACTGGAGCCGGCCCTTGTCGTCGGCCAGCTGGCCGCGCTGCTGGTCCGCCTCCACCAGGGCCTGCTGCGCCTCTGCCACCTTGGCGGCTTCCGCCTTAAGGAGCTCCACCTCGGCCTCGAGGCGGCTCTTGTGACCCGCCAGCTGCTCATGCAGCCGATTGGCCTCGTCGAGACACCGCCGAGCCGCGGCCGCCTCCGCCCTCGCCTGCGCCGCCTCGACGCCAAGACGGCCGGTGTCCGCAACGGGCCGGGCGTAGTGATGACCGGCCCGGAGTAGACGAATCCGCCAGGACAGCACCTCGGCTGCGAAAAAGAAGGACTCAGCAGAAGAAAAAAGCAAGACTTAAGATTTGGCCCAACTGTTACACAGTTGGCCCGAATCTCGGGGGCTACACCCAGTGGGTGCGCTAGTGCGCCCTCACTAGAAAAGAGCACAAGAATACCTGCGGCGACGCGGAGCTCCTCCTCCTTGGCAGCAAGCTGCTCCATGAGCTCCCGGTGCTTGCCCAGGAGACGATTGTAGGCGGCGACCCGGAAGGCGTCGAGATGCTGAAGAAAGCAGAAATCAGGACAAGGCCAACACTCTAAAGATTCGACCCAACTACTACGTAGTTGGCCCGAACCTCGGGGCAACACCCAGTGGGTGTGCTGACGCGCCCCCACAAAGAAGAAATTACAAGAAGACTTACCAGAACGGCGCGCTCCAGGTCGCGCGTCCGCTCCACCTCGGCCCGGGCGAAGGCCTCGAGCCGTTCCGTCCGGCCTCGCAGGCGGCGACTGACGGCGTCCAGCGCCGCCTCCTCCTGGGTCTGAGGCTCGAAGACAACGGCGCCCCCGCTCCGCGCCGGCTGCGGCACGGCAGCTCGTCGCCCTCCCTACCGGGGCACCAAGGCGTACTCCCCGCTGGCCGCTCGCGACGCGGCCAACACCTCCTCCGACGCCCCTCCCAGCGCCGACGACGACCCGGACGTCGGGACGCCCTGCCTCGCCGTCTCTAACCCGGACGCCGGGACGCCCTGCGCCGCCGTCTTCGGCCCAGCTGCCGGGGTGGCCTCCGGCACCGCCGCCCGCGGTGCCTCCTCCAAAACCGGCGGCGCCTCCGACACCGCCGCCGGCAGCGTCTCTTCCAAAACGACGCCGCCTCCACCATCATCAGTCCCCGCTCGCTCGACCACGTCGGCCCGTGGCGGGGTGTCATCCGCCACCTCCATGACCTCCCGGTCGGGGATCACCACCTCAGCCCGGCCTCCACGGCCGCGCTCCCTCACCGACGATGGCTCAAAGACCGTCGCCGCCACCACCGTGCCCTCCGGCATCTCGCGCCAGGCCGGCTCCGCGCCCATGCTGCCACCGCGTCGGTCCAAGCACGGACCGACGCCGCCTCCAGCTCCGCCTCGACCCGGTTCCTGTCCCGCCAGGCCAAGGCTTCGGCGCCGTTCGGATCCAGGCCGAGGTCCGAGTCGGCCCGTCCCTCCACCTCGGCTTGGTCGGCGAGGTCGGACCGGCTCCTGCGGAACGCGGCCCCTTCGGCGGTCGCGGCTTCCACCGCCGCCCTCGCCAGCGCGATTGGTGACCTGTATTAGAAGACAGAATGAGCAGAAACAAGACTAGCTCAAGAAAAAAATCTGAGCGCAAACGAGAGATGAAGGTTACCCCGCCAAGACCGGGACTGGGGTTGGCATCCCGTGCCCGCGGCCGCGCTTCCTCTTGGCCAGCCTCCCGGCCCCGGCCGGGTCCGCCGTGCGCTTCGGGGCCCGGGGTCACGGCGCGACGCTGTCTTTCCCATGCGGGCGGCGCCGTGCCGGGACCCAGCTCCGCCCGCGTCTCCGCCTCCCCCGCCCAACGCCACTACACCGACAACCGGCGTCAGCACCGGCCGTTCCGTGCCGCGGTCAGCAATTCAAGACACATGAAGAAAAACACGAGACTTACCCGCGCGACGCCCAGCGCCGGCGTCAGACTCGGCCTCCTCCTCCTCCCCGCCATGAGCCGCGGGCTCCTCTGGCGCCACCGGCGCCACCTGCGACGGGGCCTGGGCGTAAGGATGCCGAATCGCGTTCAGAAGTACCCCCCGCATCGCGTCAGGGCGGATGAGAAGGTGCGCGGCAGCAAAGTAAGAAGACCAGACACTCACCTGCGGCGCCAGGTTCGACTGGCCGTACGGCGCCTTGCCGAACCGCCAGTCCTCCCCAAGGTTGGCCTTGGAGATGTCATTCACGCTGCGCGCGATCTGCTTCGCGGACAGCCGCGTCGACCCCATGCGGTTGGGGTCTTGAAGGCCGACCATTTCGCCGATGAGGCAGGAGCGCCCCTGAAGCGGAAGGACCCGGCGCATGATGAACGGGGCGAGGAGGTCGGTGCCGGTGAGCCCCTCCTGCGTCCTCATCACCGTCACCCGCTCGCAGAGATTGACGATCTCCTGCGACGGGCGCCTGGGCGAGTAGCCTCAGTTCGTCTTCGCCCGCGGCGGTGCGATGGCGAAGGCCGGAAGGTTGATGCGATCCGCACCAAGGTTGCGGACGTAGAAGAAGGAGTTCTGCCACTTCTTGACAGAATCCTCCAGCGGGATCTTGGGGAAATCCGCCCCCGACCGCTTCGAGATGACGGCGGCGCCGCAATCGGCGAACTCCCCGGCCGACGGGCCCTGCTGCTTCAAGGAGAAGAAGCGCGCCCAGAGGTCGATCGTAGGCTCGACCCCCAGGTACCCCTCGCAGAGGGTGACGAAGCCGGAGAGCTGGACGATGGCGCCGGCGCCAAGATGATGCGGCTGGAGCCCGAAGAACTCCAGGAATGCGCGGTAGAAGGTGCTCGCCGGCGGGCCGAACCCGCGCTTGAAGTGCGTGAGGAAGACCACGCGCTCCTGCCCCTCGGGCCGAGGCCTCTGTTCGCCGCGCGGCAGGCGGACGCTGCCGTCCGTCTCCCGCGGCAGGCGCCGCGTCACCCGGAGTTGGGTGATGTCGTCGGAGGTGACATTCGAACCCATCCAGGAGCCCGATGGCAGCGACATGATCAAAGGAAGAAGAAGGAAGATGGACGGCGAAGGAGTTCTGCTCGGAGCAGCGGGCGCCGCAGTGCGTCAGTTGCAAAGAGCGGAGCGAGAGCAAAGGGACAGGAGGGCGCGAGCGAGAATAATGTCCGCCGCCCCCCTGCCCCCCGATTTATAACCCTCGGTTTGAACGTGGGGAAGTGGGGAAGTGGGATCGTCTCCACGCGCCCGTTCCACTACCCTGCAATAAGTGCGCACGTACACGTGCAATAACTGCCCGGGGAAGAGCAACCGGCCCCCGGACGCCGCAATAAATCCGCGCGCTTGGGCCGAGGGCGCGCGGCGGTGGGCCCCAGCCCGTCGCCCGGTCCCGTCACGCGCGTGGCCTGTCAGGCCCCTCCGACTTCCGGACACCACGTGGCGCCCGCGCAAAGCCCGAGGAATTGCCCCAAGATTCGGCGGACTTGTTGGTCCCCGCCACGGCCGGGATGCCACGATCTGGTTTCCGAGAAAACCAGCACAAAGTGGGTGTTGCCGGACCCGGCGCTCGCAGAATCCACCTTGCTTAAGGGGGAAACTGCGAAGGCCCACTCATCCGAAGACGGCGGACCTTCATAGCTTCGGGGACTACTGTCGGGGGGATGGACCCCGGGCAGGCAACGGAACCCGGATCCTCTTCCAAAAACAACAGGGTTGGCACCGCCCCTTAATACCGGCACGCGCTTGGCTGAGTCGCTCGACCCGGCCAAGCCCCGCAAGCCGGCCAGACTAGCCGACCCGGCAAGACACGTCGACTCGGCCCCAACGACTAGCGCAAGACAGCCGAACCCGGCACGGCCAAAGCCTCCTCAACAAGCCAGCGCCACCCATGGCGTGCTACGCAATCCAGCCGCGGGTCAACTCCCGTCCCATCCAGGCCGTATGATGGGGACGAGACTTCAATCAACGATGACCGAGGCAACAGCGCCCGCCCATGCCTCTGGTCAGCAGGAACGTGGCAACAGTGCCCCTCACCTACCCGCTGACCAGGGCCGGCGTGGTTATAATGCCCCCGCCCTCACCGCTGATGACAGCAAGCGGCAACCTGACGGAGAGCACTGTACGTGACTCGACTCGGCCACGCCCTGACGATCGACAAGACGGCGCACAGTCCCCCTAGGCTTGTGGGGCCCGCACCTAGGGGAACCCGGCAAACCACAAGCCCTCGGCGGGACCCAGCCCGGGTCCCCGGACACCGACAATACGGACCCACCGACTTGTAACATTACCATTGTACCCCCGGGGGTTGGACTATAAAACCCCCCGGGAGCCCACGATCATTCGGGGGGGGGGGGGGGCGAGCGAGAGGGCAAGCAGAAAACACATACGAGAGAAAGGCAAGTAAGCATAGGACTAGCCACAAAACAGCAACACCGGAGAGAAGGAGCACCCCAAGCCTTGGCCAGCTTCCTTCCTCCTCCATACAGCTCCAGGAGCAACATTGTACTATCGATCATCCAACTACACTCGGCAGGACTAGGGGTATTATCTTTCTGGAGAGCCCCGAACCTGGGTATGTCCGGCGTCCCGCGCCCGCTCATGCCAACCTCGCCTCTGGAGTCCTCCAGCGCCCTCGAGCCTCCTCCTCTCTTTAGCCATCCTTTGGCATCTGCCGTGCGTCCACCATGACAGTACACGTACGGATGACTTATCCCCTGCTCCTTTTTACCACTGCTTCTTCTAGACGCGCAAGCTGCACCTTTAGTGCCTGTCAGAATGCTTCGTTTTTGATGGATCACAAAAGATAACTCGACTATGTATCCTAGCATCCAGTAGAGAACGTGCTCATGCCCAGCATGCATACGGCGGCCGTTAGCACGAGTTGATCCGGCCGTGAGTGTAGCTGAATTAGGTTTGGCTTTAGGTATGCTCAAGATTATCCATGCAACGACAGAACAATCGGTCAAAATCAGATAAACTTAATAAAAACTGCCATTTGCCAAACGCCTCCACAGTTTTATCAAAACTTAGAAAAACTATACTTTTTAGAAACCAAAGTATTTATTACCCACACATTAAAATACCGAGGTTTTGGAATACTCTGGTTTTGCAAAAACTGCGTTGCCAAACTAGGAGGGACACAAAAAAGCACTTTGAAGAGTATCTCCAGCGCCTTGTGAATTTTTTCTTCTCTTTTTGATGACTGAACCCTATGATATTTTGTTATGTACTTTTATTTCCAGTCGTTAAAATTAGAACAAGAACATGTACACATACGCGTGGACTCCAGAAAAAGTGATACACTGTTTAGTTTTTTTTAGAAAAGGAGGATGTACCCCCGGCCTCTGTATCTGGACGATGCATGCAGCCATATTATTAATTATTCACAAAGATCATACAAGGTGATACATTAATAAGCCTGGAGCCATCATCTTGACAACGCTGTTGCTACTCCTATCCTCTTGATGAAGACGTGTCGAATGTCTAGGCCTAGTACCAAACAAACATCGTATCAAAGCCTGGCATCTAAAGCCGGGTGTCCCATCCAAAGCCACTACCTAGATTGGGTCCCACACCAGTATGGCACATTCCCAGTGAGCACCGCACGCTGCAAGGGCCGTCACCTCCATCTTCCATCGGTCCATCCTCAGAGCAGAACTGATGCACCCACCTTGCCAGGCCTCTCTTCCATCAACGCCACCATGACGCCAGACAGCTTCCTCCTCCCGCGCGAGTCCATCTTCAATACGTGCCCATCGTCGAACCTCCGCGGCGCCATGCCTCCAGGATCCGCCGTCGGCCTTGCAGTAGATGTAACACCGCTCTTCCTCTTGTCCCCTCCAGCCAGCACGTGCTGGAAAACGATGCCCCCAGGAGGGACAACGGCATCGAAGGTGCCATCATCGTCCGATCCGGTAGACCCAGATCTAGGGTTTCCCCCGGAGCATCACGAGTGGGGCGCCATGACCTGCAACAACGATGCCTTCAGAAGGGAACGACGTCATAGACACCGCCATCGTCCATCATGACCATAGTTGGTGCGATTTTCATCGAAAATCACAGCCCCCCGATCTCTTAGCTGACTGAAACCGAACGGAGCTTCACCGTGAAGACCAAAGCCGCCGTCGGCACGTCGGCAGGGAGCCTCCAACCGCCCCCACCAGTCCTCCACACGCCACCGGTTGCCACGCCGGGGCGGATCTGGACGGGACGCCAGATCCGCGGCTTCTGTCGCGCATCTCCAGGCATAGACTCCACCGAGGGAAAGAGCACCATGCCAGCCATGGATCTGGCCGCCGCCGCATAGGCAAGGGACGCCGCCCTACCTGCTGCTTGCAGATCCAATAACGGAGTCACCCATGTCGCCTCCGGGTGATCCCGCAGCCCCCGCCGTGTCCGGCCCTCCACGCGCAGGAGGAGGCATCGCAGCACCGCCGCTGGACTTGCCTGCGCGCCGCCTCGCCCCGGATGAACGCGATGCCGCCGCCCAAGGACGCCCGCCCACGCCGAGCCCTCGCGCGAGGAGGAGATGGGGCCCGCCGCTGCCAGCACCTATCGGGCTTTGCCCGGCGGCAACGAGGGGAGAAGAGGGGCGGGGGAACCTGAGGTGTGCCGACGGCTAGGGTTGCCCCCTCGGGCGCTCGCGGGGGGAGCGACGCGAGAGGGCTCACAGTTGATGAGTTCTATCCCTCTCGTCAATACACTGTTTAGCTGGTATTGTGATAGCGTGGTAAACAGCCTGTCATTAAGAAAAATCAAATCTTGATCATACATTTACATAAATAAAGAGCCTTTGGTTGGTATGCATGCAACAACTAAAACACGACATGGTATGGAATAAAGGGAACAAATGACAATAATCATTGACATGGTGGTTTGGCGAATAAATAGCGGGAGCAAATACAACAAGCAAGAAACTTAGAAGTAGGCCCCCATTTCACTTTCAGTATGCCAAGTGGATATTAACATGTCCACCTCGCGGCTAGAGACGCTTGTCTTCAAACAACACATGGATTAACCTACCTTCCTGAGTAAGATATTCAAGTGGGGTCCTCTCTCTCGGTAATTGCTATTCCCTTCGTAAAGAAATACAAAAGCATTGGATCATTACTTTAGGTGGTGTTTGGTTCTCTAGTCCTAAGACTTTTTCTAGTCCCAACTAAAAAGTCCCTAGTTCCTAAAAAGTCCCTCCCTGTTTGTTTCCAGAGACTAAAAAGTCCCTAGTCCCTTCCTAGAGGTTATTAAATAACCATGTTGCCTCTAGTATATAGAAAAATAACAATCAAACAACACCATGGGGTGGCGGGCCAATGGATGCATGGAGGGGCATTATTGAAAAAGTCCCAAAAGTCCCAAAAAGACTCTCCTTGAGAGTCTTCTTCATTTAGTCTCAAATGCCTAGTTTAGTCCCTAAAAAGTCCCTCCCGTTTGATAAAAAAGTCTCTAAGAGGGACTTTTTTAGTCCCTACATAAAAAAGTCCCTGGAAACAAACACCCCCTTAGTAATCTAAATGCTTTTATATTTTTTTACGAAATAGAAAAGTGGATTCCAGACTTCAGAGGCAAACCACACGATAAAATTACATAGGTAAGATATATAAAACCAACGGTTCCATAATCCGGCGAACTAGTTGCTGTTCAAGATATCTGCACCTTATCCCTTCAGCCACCGAACGCCGTTGAATTCAAAGGTTGCACACGCACGGGATCTGGGATCAAGGTTGTTACACTCCAGTCCAGAGACTGAGGCCTGAGCCACAAGACATGCGGGGCCTGTATCCGCACCCATCGCGAGGTCAAGTCAAAACAGCTACTCCTTGGAGTCTTGCACCAGTGCTACTGCTGCTGCGATTCGCCGAGGTTCTAGAGAAGACCTGCATGTTGCTATCAGTAGACAGTAAGGCCCACCAAAGGAGACGGCTAGGAGCGTGTACAATAATGGCATATGGATACAGATGTTTTATGACAAAAATAGTTTGAGGTCTCTATATTTTTTTTCCAATACAAGCTATCATTTATGGACCTTATTAAAAGATACTCCTCCCGTCTTATAATATAAAAACGTTTTTAAAGCTATGTTAGTTTCAAAAACGTTCTTATATTATGGGACGGAGGGAGTAGAAAATAAAGACTTCAGTATACATGCATCTTTATTTTTCACTTCAATTTTTTCAGCTTTTGATACTAGATCATATATTTTCTCTTCAAGCACCCGCCTCCTGCAGAGGATCCCGCTTCCCTATCCAAACCTACTTTACTTGACATCCGATCCTACATGGCATATGAGGCATCATGCTGGGCTATGCATTGTACATACCCGAAAACTACTGAGCTGATTAACGGATCTAAACATACCGAGCCAAGGTTCGCCTAGTTTCTAGACAAAAGAATTTAATGTTCTTCATACTCTAGACCATGTCTGTATACCAGCTCGCCTGCCTATCACAATCAGCAACAAACACAAAAGAGCATGCGGTCAATTGAGACCACGTGACTACCCAAACGAATAATGCAAGGATTGGCCGTATTGGTGGTTAGTCAAAACTCAAACTCTACTAGTACAATACTCTTTCTCCAGCCCAGTCTTCCTAATCTTGCAGGAGCACTCTGAATTGTTTGTCAGTCTCCGCAGTTTCTTGGAGGGCAACATGCAAGATATAAAACTAAGGATGGATATTATAGGAGAGGAGCATGCATGTTGGCTACAGGCCAACATCGTCTCCAATATTTTGCCAGCAAGGAACCAACGGCGTCACTGCATGATCCAGTCAAAGTCTAACATGGTGTACAATTAAACAAACAGTATCCGTAGCATAGCCCACGGGATAGCATAGGTTTTAGGAAATGTGGAAGACAATATGTGACTCTTGTCATGGTCCATGGCAGCAAACTGAAATGTCACAACAGCTTGGCAGCCAAGCTACAACTTTAACTGCTGGTGCTTCGATACAGAATGGCCAAAATTAACAAAATATTGTTTGAGGATACCCAAGAACCCCAAAGCTAGAGCCCCTTGCCAAGGAAGTTCTTCATGCTATATGACTTCTAAGCGAACACCTTTATTCAAAAAGGCTTTCGCCCCGCTTTGTATATAAAGCAAACCATCAAGCCACAACATCCAACAGAGGTTCACACACACAAAGATAGCACACACAAGAGGTTCAACAAGGATTCTGCTGAGGACACAGCTCAACAAGCCCTAAAATAGAAAAACAACAACCAAAGCAAACGCCACAACATTGGCGTCACGGTCCTGCGGGCGGCTAAGCGGCCGCCAAAACTGCATATAACCACACATTTTGAAAATGGCGTCAGTCGCACGTCGAAGAGGTATACGCTGGATCACAAGCTTATTGCGGATCGTCCACAGCGTCCAGGCAAGAACCCAATGCCCAGCCACCTAATGTGGCAGAGGCGCAACGGGGAGGCAAGTAGTTCCGTGAATAAGCCAGGAAAGTTAGTGTTGCACCACCGTCCACCGACCACCTCCCTAAAGCAACTCCAAAGGAATTGTGCAGAGACGCAATGAAGAAGACGTGGTTGGAGTCCTCCTCCGTCGCACAAAGGGAGCACATCCCATCACCAGGCCGTTTCGCTTGAGTACCTCCACCCCTGAAGGCACCCGGCCGCGGATCCATTGCCACAGGAGTATCCTAATCTTCAAAGGTAGTCTAGTCGCCCATATCGCAGAGAGGGGCTCAGGTCCAGGAACCGCCGCAATGGCCTGGTACAGTGATTTCATGGAGAAGCGGCCCGATGGCTCCAGCCGCCACGAAATGCGATTGTCCGGGTGATCAACACCCGGTTCCTGGAGGGCAATGCACTCAAGGAGCTCGTTCTAGGCGGCAAGTTCCAGGGGGCCAAAAGGCCGCCGGAAAGCGAGGCGCCCTAAGTCAATAAGGGTCGCCTGGACAGATATCCTAGGCTCTGTCGGATTTCGGGTTCCGGCAAAACCCTTGAGGTTCGAACACTGGGGTGCGCACGAAGATCTCTCTCTCCCAAGATCGCTCTCGCAACTATCGCAAGGCCTGGATAGACGAACCCAAAGAACGAGAGACACAAGAGTTTATACTGGTTCGGGGCACCGATGTGGTGTAATACCCTACTCCAGTGTGGTGTGGTGGATTGCCTCTTGGTCTAAGGATGAACAGTTACAAAGGAAGAACAACCTCCTGGGAGAGGTGCTCTTGTGCTTGTGTGTGGCTATGGATAGAATGGCCCCGATCCAAGATGAGATCAAGATGCCTCCTATGGTGGTGGCTAGTCCTATTTATAGAGGCCCTGGTCCTCTTCCCAAGTATTGAGCGGGAAGGGATCCAACAACGGCCAAATTCGAAGGGGGACAACCAGTACAAGTTATCCTGACTAAAGGTGGTCTTCGCCTGCCAAAGGCTTTGATGGTGACGCCGTCTTGGGCTCCATGGTGACCTCTGTCCTGTCGTCCTGCTGGTCTTGGTCTCGTTGCACCGATATGGAAACCTTTGCCTGATGCCTCGAGACTCCTCGCCTGCGTTTGCCCCCTTAGCACCAAAGAGGAAACGAGGACACTGCGCGCGCTGGCGCCCGCCTGGCTCTAGTCGTCATGGCTTGCGTCACAGAAACCTCGCGAGGTGTCCCTTGCCTTGATCTCTCCGCCCCTCGCGAGCCGGCCTGGTGAGGCCGCCCCTGAGGAGGTCTTGCACCGTCCGCCTCGCGAGGCTTGGCCCCTCGCGAGGGTCTTGAGTGTTTGCTGGAGAAGATGGGCCGTACAGGGCCACTGGTGGAGCCGCGCCGTGGGCCGCAGGCAGGCAAGTCTGGGGACCCCCGTTCCCAGGACGCCGATAGTAGCCCCCGGGCCCAAGGCGCGCTCGGACTTGGCTTCGAGGCAAAGCCAAAGGGCAGGTGCGGAGCGCCGCGGGCCCCAACAGCCTGCGGCCCCGCTTGACGCGTGGCGATTGATTGGACGTGGGCGTCTCCGCTTCCCCACGCTGCCTCGACAACTGCTCGACTTGACGAGTCCTTGCTGCATGCAGAGAAAAATCATCATTACCTGTGATCGTGGGGGTCGCCGGTTGGCCTTCTCCTGCTATAAATGAGGAGGGGGCGGAGCCCCCGTCGCTCATCTCTTCCTGCTCCGCTCGCTTCTTCTTCCTTGCTTCATTGCTAGTAGCGACGCCCATGGCGCCTATTCGGAGGTTCTCGGCCGCAGAGAAGGGAAAAACCCCGCGACGAGCCCGGGCCACTTCCGCCGAAGAAGAGGCCAAGCCATCGCCGCGACATGGTCGCGAGGCCGGAGGTGTCGAGTGTTGGAAATATGCCCTAGAGGCAATAATAAAATGGTTATTATTATATTTCCTTGTTCATGATAATTGTCTATTGTTCATAATTGTGTTATCCGGAAATCGTAATACATGTGTGAACACATAGACCATAACATGTCCCTAGTGAGCCTCTAGTTGACTAGCTCGTTGATCAATAGATGGTTACGGTTTCCTGACCATGGACATTGGATGTCATTGATAACGGGATCACATCATTAGGAGAATGATGTGATGGACAAGACCCAATCCTAAGCATAGCACTAGATCGTGTAGTTCGTTTGCTGAAGCTTTTCTAATGTCAAGTATCATTTCCTTAGACCATGAGATCGTGCAACTCCCGGATACCGTAGGAATGCTTTGGGTGTACCAAACGTCACAACGTAACTGGGTGGCTATAAAGGTGCACTACAGGTATCTCCGAAAGTGTCTGTTGGGTTGGCACATATCGAGACTGGGATTTGTCACTCCATATGACGGAGAGGTATCTCTGGGCCAACTCGGTATTTCATCATCATAATGAGCTCAATGTGACTAAGTAGTTAGTCACGGGATCATGCATTACGGAACGAGTAAAGTGACTTGCCGGTAACGAGATTGAACGAGGTATTGGGATACCGACGATCGAATCTCAGGCAAGTAACGTACCGATTGACAAAGGGAATTGTATACGGGATTACTTGAATCCTCGACATCGTGGTTCATCCGATGATATCATCGAGGAGAATGTGGGAGCCAACATGGGTATCCAGATCCCGCTGTTGGTTATTGACCGGAGAGTCGTCTCGGTCATGTCTGCGTGTCTCCCGAACCCGTAGGGTCTACACACTTAAGGTTCGGTGACGCTAGGGTTGTAGAGATATTTGTATGCGGTAACCCGAAAGTTGTTCGGAGTCCCGAATGAGATCCCGGACATTACGAGGAGTTCCGGAATGGTACGGAGGTAAAGATTTATATATAGGAAGTCCAGTTTCGGCCACCGGGAAAGTTTCGGGGGTCACCGGTATTGTACCGGGACCACCGGAAGGGTCCCGGGGGTCCACCGGGTGGGGCCACCTATCCCGGAGGGCCCCATGGGCTGAAGTGGGAAGGGAACCAGCCCCTGGTGGGCTGGTGCGCCCCCCATGGGCCTCCCCCTGCGCCTAGGGTTGGAAACCCTGGGGGTGGGGGGCGCCCCACCTGACTTGGGGAGCAAGTTCCCCCTTGGCCGCCGCCCCCCTTGAGATGGGATCTCCAGGGGCCGGCACCCCCCAGGGCCCTATATAAAGGGGGGGGGGAAGGGAGGGCTGCGCACCCAAGCCCCTGGCGCCTCCCTCTCCCCCCGTAACACCTCTCCCTCTCGCTGAGCTTGGCGAAGCCCTGCAGAGATCCCCGCTGCTTCCACCACCACGCCGTCGTGCTGCTGGATCTCCATCAACCTCTCCTTACCCCTTGCTGGATCAAGAAGGAGGAGACGTCTCTCCCAACCGTACGTGTGTTGAACGCGGAGGTGCCGTCCGTTCGGCGCTAGGATCATCGGTGATTTGGATCACGACGAGTACGACTCCATCAACCCCGTTCTCTTGAACGCTTCCGCTCGCGATCTACAAGGGTATGTAGATGCACTCCTTCCCTCTCGTTGCTAGATGACTCCATAGATTGATCTTGGTGACGCGTAGAAAATTTTAAATTTCTGCTACGATCCCCAACATCGAGGCCTTGGTGCGAGCGGCCTCCTCCCGGGTACCCACTGCCTTTGTACGCCCAAGCTGAGGGCTCCGGAGGAAGGGGCGGCGAGCGCCGCTGCCCGCGCCGGGGCCGTGGTCGCCGCGCCGCGGTGACGCACGCTGTCGCCCCAGGGGTCCACGCCGCGGACTCCTCGCACAAACTCTTGATGTGGGCGGCGATGCCTCCGCGCACTTGAATCCGCTTCCCGCAGTTCTTCTCCACCGAGATGCCGCCGAGGGGCCCCCTTGAGCTCTGGCTGCAGCACGCCGACTGCGACGCCCCGACGACTGGAGCGGAGGTCGAAGCCGTTTCCGCGGGGCAAGATCTTCATGACTCGCGGCTGGGGCGAGGTCGCCCGGGTTTGCCGCACGGAAGGCGCCCTCGCCATCCACTTCAAGTACGACGGCGCCTCCACGATGTTCTTCAAGGTCTTCAGCGCGGAAGGCCGCCGCTTGGAGTGCTGCCCTGGAGAGGGTCATCGGGACGGCGCAGCGGCCAGCGCCGAGCTTGCCGCTGGCTTCGCCAGCTGCTCCTCTAGCAGCAGCGGTGGCGCTTGGGAGTCCAAGGACTCTCTCGAGCCCTACGAGACTCCGGAGACGAGCGACGACAGCTACGTGCCCCCGAGCTCTCGCCGGGCCCGGAGCAAGGCCGCAGCATCCGGCCGCCGCCGTCGCTGATCTGGATGGGGTTGGCGCCGGCCTCCCGTGGCCCACTGTTGATTATGGCGTCGGCTGCCCTGGTGCGTGTAGATAGAGCTCCTAGGAACTCCCTCCTTTTTGTTCCCTGCGAGGAATCGAAATGGACCCCGTGGGGGCGTGTAAAGGGTCTGTAATGTCTTCTGTTCATATTATCCCTATTATGAAAATTTGCGAGCGCATGTCTTGTTTCGGCTCGGTACCCCTTTCCCCACGGCAGCTTGGCGCTCTACGCCGACAGGTCCCGGTCCCCAGGCAGGCTGCAGCCGTCGCTGGTATGCCAGGTCACGATGCCGTGGTCAAGGCCAGAAGGTGAGCGGCCCAAGGTCCAGTAAGAGCTCCTGAGTCCCGATGCTCAAGAGGTCCCCTTTAGCGCTCAAGCAGCTATCGAGAGGCAGGAAAGGGTGGTGACGTTGCCGTAACAAGGCTGCCACAGGTGCGGATCCTATGCTGTAGCGCTGGGCTGACCCAGGCGCGAGACTTATCTCGGCTTTCTGGAGCTGGTTCCTTGCGTCGCGCCAGACTTGCGTGTCGACTACAGTAGGGTAGCTAGGTTAGGCCCGTGCGAGCCTCCCCCTCTTCTCCACGCTCTTCTGTGTGCTCTGCGTCCTCAGGTCCCGGCCCTCGAGCGAGCTCAGCCGCCGCTGGTATGCCAGGTCGCGATGCCGTGGTCAAGGCCAGGGGGTGAGGGCTGGAGACCCAGTAAGAGCTCCTGAGTCACGATGCTCAGGAGCCCCCCTTTTAACACGCAAGCGAATCGCATAGGAGAAGAAGGAGCCCGTGGTACCGCCCGCTGTCGTCCTCGGGAGGTTCCTGCAGGTTAGCACGAGGAAGGACATAGATCGCCATGATCGGTCTGCCGCAGGTCGCTCTGCAAGAAGATGAAGGCACTGAGGGCCTGGTGAGGTGGCGTGCACGGGGTGTGCCGCGAGCCAGAGCTCGACCGCTCAGATTTGTCGACGTTGCAGGGACGGACCCGAGCACAAGCGCCGTGCCAGCATGTGTAGCTCCCGTGGTGGGTGACGATCAAGTAGGTGATAACCATAGATAGATTATGCGTGAAAAGCAAACTAGCTTAGGTAAATGCAAGAACGATACATGCCGCTGGGTCGGACCCGAGCGGCCTGGGGATGATGCAGCCCGAGGGACGCCCCCAGCAGAGTAAGCTAACGACATAAAATGATACATGCCGCAGGGACAGGCCCACGCGGCCTAGGAATGATGCAGCCCGGGGGGCGCTCCCAGCTAAATAAACTTGGAAAATGTCACCTGGTTCCGTTGTCGAGGGATGTTGGGGTAGCTGAAGACACGTGGCGAAGGGGTTGCTCCTCACGAGCCATCGGGACCCTGAGCCTCAGGAGGCTCTGGGGGTCCAGGCGGTTCCTCGAGGACCGTCTCCATCTCCGTCAGGACTGCGTGATGCCTGGCCTCCTGAGCCGCCAGGACACTCCGCAGGTTGCGCTGGAAGGCAGCTGCCATGCTCGGCAGACCGAATGGCATGCGAACATAGCTGTGAGGTGGACCCTCACAGCGTCCCATGCGCGAAGGCCAGAAGAGCTCCTGAGAAGCGGCCCTGTTGAGCCCTGGGATGTCGATGCAGACGCGCAGCCCACCATCCTCGCCAGGATGGGGAGCAGCGCCAGGTGGGCGGCGGTCGCCGCGCATGGCTCTTGCTTCTTGTAGTTCCTGAGTGGTCTGGATGATGAACTCCTAAGCGGCGGGCGCTCCTCGCTTGGTGTCCTCCTGAGGGAAACGTGCCGCGAAGCTTGCCTCCACATGGTGGCCGAGCGCCTCCCTCGTGATGTTGGCTAGGTCTGAGGCCCTCCAAAAGAGAGCCCCCGAGCCCTGCCCAAGGAGGGCGCCGGGCACGCCTTCCTATGCGAGGGAGGGAGGCGCCCCAGTTGCGGGCGCTGATCCTGGAGCGGCACCGGTAGAGGCGCCGCTCCCCTGAGGTCATGTACGGAGTAGCTGCTTCTTCTTCTTGGGGATGGCCTCAAGAGGGTACTGCGCATGATCGTTGTCGGGGTCTTCGATTGCCGCAGCTTGGAAGGCGCGCTCGAGGGAGCACACCGCATCTTTTTCTTCGCAGGGGACCGTGATGATTCTCCTAGCATCTTGAGGATGTTGTAGCTGTGGTGGGTTACTGCCATGAACTTGGCCAGTGCTGGATATCCGAGGATGGCGTTGTATGGCAGACGGATGTGAGCTATGTCGAAGTCGATGAGCTCGGTGCGGTAGTTGTCGCGCTATCCGAAGGTGACAGGGAGGCGGACCTGCCCTATCGGGGTGGTGGAGCCGTCGGTCACTCCTGAGAAGGGCTTGGTAGGCTGAAGCTGGTCGTATGACACTTGGAGGCTGTTGAACGTCTCGACGGACAGGACGTTAAGCTCTGCGCTGTCGTCAATGAGGGTCTTGGTGACTTGTACGTTGCTGATGACAGGTGAACTGTGACGCCCCCGATTTGACCGTACACTAATCATGCACGAAAATGTGTACGATCAAGATCAGGGACTCACGGGAAGATATCACAACAAAACTCTACAACATAAATAAGTCATACAAGCATCATAATACAAGCCAGGGGCCTCGAGGGCTCAAATACAATTGCTCGATCATAGACGAGTCAGCGGAAGCAACAATATCTGAGTACAGACATAAGTTAAACAAGTTTTCCTTAAGAAGGCTAGCACAAAAGTAGCAACGATCAAAAAGGCAAGGCCTCCTGCCTGGGACCTCCTAACTACTCCTCGAAGCCGAACTCCATGTAGAATCATCCTCGGGATCTCTAGCTCCTGGACTCCAGCATATGGTTGCGACAACCAGGTATAGAAAGGGGAAAAGAGGGAGAAAAGCAACCGTGAGTACTCATCCAAAGTACTCGCAAGCAAGGAGCTACACTACATATGCATGGGTATATGTGTAAAGGGCCATATCGGTGGACTGAACTGCAGAATGCCAGAATAAGAGGCGGATAGCTAATCCTGTCGAAGACTACGCTTCTGGCCACCTCCATCTTGCAGCATGTAGGAGAGAGTAGATGGTAAGTTCACCAAGTAGCATCGTATAGCATAATCCTACCCGGCGATCCCCTCCTCATCGCCCTGTTAGAGAGCGATCACCGGGTTGTATCTGGCACTTGGAAGGGTGTGTTTTATTAAGTATCCAGCTCTAGTTGTCATAAGGTCAAGGTACAACTCCGGGTCGTCCTTTTACCGAGGGACACGGCTATTCGAATAGATAAACTTCCCTGCAAGGGTTCACCACATAACCCAACACGCTCGATCCCATTTGGCCGGACACACTTTTCTGGGTCATGCCCGGCCTCGAAAGATCAACACGTCGCAGCCCCACCTAGGCTCAACAGAGAGGTCAGCACGCCGGTCTAAACCCTATGCGCGCAGGGGTCTGGGCCCATCGCCCATTGCACACCTGCACGTTGCGTACGCGGCCGGAAGCAGACCTAGCCCCCTTAATACAAGCGCGAGCTTACGGTCCAATGCGGCGCGCGCCACTCAGTAGCTGACGTCAAAAGGAGCTTCGGCTGATACCACGACGTCGAGTGCCCATAACTGTTCCCGCGTAGCTGGTTAGTGTGTATAGACCAAATGGCCAGACTCAGATCAAATACCAAGAACTCGTTAAGCGTGTTATTTTGAAGTAACCACGGACGCCGTCCAGGGCCAGGCCCACCTCTCGCCTAGGTGGTCTCAACCTGCCCTGTCGCTCCGCCACAGAGATCCACTTGCGGGTACTCCTACGAGCCGACCCGACTTTAGTCACCATAGGTGTCATGTATATAGTATATAAGTATATACCCGTGATCACCGCCCAAGTGATCACGGCCCGATAGTATAGCACAGCAGACAGACAAGAATGTAGGGCCACTGATGGAAAACTAGCATTCTATACTAAGCATGTAGGATTGCAGGTAAAGGTAACAACAGTAGAAGCAAGGACAGGCTATGCATCAGGATAGGATTAACGGAAAGCAGTAACATGCTACACTACTCTAATGCAAGCAATATAGAGAAGAATAGGCGATATCTGGTGATCAAGGGGGGGGGGCTTGCCTGGTTGCTCTGGCAAGTAGGAGGGGTCGTCTTCGATGTAGTCGAACACACGAACATCGGCAGCGGTCTCGAAGTCTACCGGAAAGAAGTAATGGAGGGGGAACACAATAAATAACAGAGCAATCAAATGTAACACAAAGCAAGACGCGGCGATACGTTGTGCTAGGGGTGACCTAACGTAGGGATAGGTGATACCGGCGAAAGGGGAAACATCCGGGAAAATATCCCCGGTGTTTCGCGTTTTCGGACAGATGAACCGGAGGTGAAATGTTGCAGGTTCGCTATGCTAGGGACGCGTGGCTGGCGAACAGGTTGCGTATTCGGATTCGTCTCGTCGTTCTGAGCAACTTTCATGTACAAAGTATTTTCATCCGAGTTACGGGTTATTTTATATGATTTTTATAAGTTTAAATGATTTTCTAAATTTCCAGGATTTATTTTAATTCGAAAATAAAAGAGAAATTGCTAAATGTACCCAGCCCTGTGTACACAACAGTTTACACAGGGGCTGACATGTGGGCCAGGGGGACCCAGTTGACCAGTCAATGTTTGACTGGTCAACAGGGGTGGGGCCCCCGTGTCATTGACAGATTAGGCTAAACAGGGTTTAATTAAGTTAACTAGTGATTAGGTTATTCTAATTATGATTAATTAAGTTAATTAATTTTTTAATTAATTAATTAATATTTTTTTATTGTCATTATATTTTTTCAATTCTTTTTTTTTTATAAAAATGTTCTGGACAGTGGGCCTCGTTTGTCATAGGCCTAGTGGGGGCCTTAGCGGGCGAGCGGGTTACGGGCGCTGGCACGCCCAGGTCAACAGGGGGCTACGCGCCAGCCATGGGCACGGCGACGCCGGTCGCCTGAGGCGACAGTT
The DNA here is from genome assembly GCF_018294505.1 of Triticum aestivum. NCBI lineage: Eukaryota > Viridiplantae > Streptophyta > Magnoliopsida > Poales > Poaceae > Triticum > Triticum aestivum. Next base: position 100,157,914 of record NC_057808.1, read on the forward strand.
GCGAGGCCACGGGGAGGCGGGATCGCCCGGGAGGTAGGGGACGGGGCGACGCGCGGGAGCAGGGGAGCGGCGCGCGTCGACGAGATGGTGCTACCGCGTGTGTGAGGCCGCGCGGCGGGGCGCGACAGGGGCCATGGTGGCCATGAGCGGGAGCTCAGGCGGCGGAGCAATGCAGCAGCAGAGCGAGGATGCAAGCGGGGGGGGGGGGCAAAGAGCGCGGCGCCCGGCAACAGCAGCAGTCGTGTGCGCGTGCGCGCGAGGCGGGACGCCGGGTGGCTACGGTGAGCGCGGCCGGTGCGGGCGCGGGCGGAGGAAGGCGAGGCGCGGCACAAGGCGCACGCGGGCAGCGCAGCCGCCGCGAGGAAGTGGCGGCACAATGGGACAGCATGCGGGGAAGAAGAGGCTGAGGTGGTCAGTGGCGCGGCGGGCGCAGCGGTGATTGGCGGGACCGCACGGCTGGAGCGGCAAGGCGAGGCAAGCCGTGGCGGGGAGCAGGGCAGGCCTCACCAGAGCAGGGGTGTGGGGAGGTCCACGGGCACAGACGGCGTCGTGGCGTGCGAGGGAGAGAGCAGGAGGGGGCTCACGGGGGGGATCGTAGGGCACGGCAGCGGGGTCGTGGTGGGGGACGGGGACGACGGCGATGATGGCGGACACGGGGAGGCAGACCGGCGGGGAGGACCAGCGAACGGCGGCTCCGGTGAGGTCCTCGGGTGGCGGTGGTGCGGCGCAGCGGTCCGACGAGGTGGTGGTCTGGTGAGGGTGTCAACCGGCGGGGGCGGTTCGTGCCCCGATCCAGATCGGATCGGGGGAGAGAGGAGTGGGGCGAGTGGGGTGGGTGTTGGTTAGGGTTTTCGGGTGGGGGGATATGAGGAGTGGGGTGTGGGCCGGCCGGTTGTAGCCTCGTGGCCAGCTCGGCCACGGCCCAGCAAGGGGCTTTGTTTCTCTTTTTTTATTTGTTTCTTTTATTATTATTTTAGTTTCACTTTTTTTGTTGTCTATTATAGTTTCATTTATTTTAGTTTTATAAAATACCTAGTTAGAACCTAAATTAGTATAATTAATATAAGCCAGTACCCAACCTGGTTTTGACTCAAAATAAGTTAGCTTAATATTTTTATAATTTAAAGAGCAATTAAATTGTTATTTAGCCACTGTTTTTATTATTTTAGTGTCTTTAATTATTTTATAAAAATGTGGGTTCTCCACCATTATTACTAAGGATTTATTTGTCACATTTAGCACATTTTAGTTTTTATGTTTGAAAACTTTTATCGTTTGACTTTAATTCAAATTTGAATTTGAATCGGTTTCGAACTAACGCGAGATTAACTACAGTAACCGAGGTGACGTGGCATCATTAGTGTGGAATTACTGTAGCCTAACTATCCGGGCGTCACAATTCTCCTCCACTACAAGAAATCTCGTCCCGAGATTTAAGAGGCGTAGGGGGGGAAGGTTCTGGTTACAAAATTCTAGCGAGTGTTCTCGGTTTTAGTTGATCTTCTCGAAGAAATAGATCTCTTCCGTTGACGTCCGCATTCCTCTGCTCCAGGTCATCATGATGAAGTCGTAATCCTTCCTTCGGGAGTTCCATCGTACTTACGAAAGGATAAAAGGGGGGTATTCTGGGAGAACGGACCTCGGCAAGGTTGACTATCTGGTCGATAACATCGGGGAAGGTGGCGAAAAGTAACTCTCGAATTGAAACTTAAGAAAATATCGAGAGCAAAGTAAGGAGGTACCATGGGAAGTTTCAAGCGGGCAGGCAATCGTTCGATGCCTGAAATAGGGTGTGAAAGGGTCAAAGCAACGGGAATAAGTATTGTGTCCGATATCAGACCTGAAGGTGGCTCGTGAATTACATACGAGGCCATGCGCGAGAAACAACCTTGGAAACAGGGGGTGTACATGAGAGTCAGGTTTCGATCCTGTGGAACTGTGGGGTATGGGCCCACCATGTGGGTTAAAAGTAGGAAGGGCGGAGATGTCTTGCGCGATCATGTAAGCAAGGCATGTCAGAGGATAGCCTGTCATTTATGTCGACAACAACATCGGTACCAAGGGCGAGGGACGAAGAGAACCATTTTCCTGCTCGTTGAACGAGGCGGACCAATAGGCAGAGTTCTCGTCCATCGGCGGTTACCGGAATGTCATCAACAATAGTATCAGGGTCTTACTGACAAAGTTGTACACCGAGGTGTTTACATAAGCAGGGAAATATTACTGCTTAAGTCATAAAGATCACAAGAAAGGGTAAACAAAACAATGGAAAGGATAATATGATTATCAAATTAAACAGAACAATGGAAAGGAAATGTGTTTACACACGTATTTCAGGGGTATATCCTTCCCAAGGACAAACAGAGCATGATATCCATGACAGGATAGAAGTAGAAAACCATTTAGGTAAGGGGAGAGGAATTTCATGACATTACCCCAAACATCGGTGTTTGGATAATTGAGCTGGAAACATTTAGCATTGGGCTTCAAAGGTTCTTGTTGAAAATCGGAGTACCATAGACATGCTTCGAGATAGCATTGACATGGCCATCAAGTAAGGGTCAGAATTTGGATGCACAAAGATCCATCAGGAACAACTTATAGAATAAGCCTTACGATTTCCTCATGGAAGAATCGCTAACCTTGCTAAGAAGGAAACTATAACAATAGGTCCTCCGGCCAGGTGTACTAGGCATGACATCACCTTACCGGGTTATATAAAGGCAAATGTTATAACTCTTGGAATATGTTCCAACCATCATAACTGGCCGAGATTCAAATCTGATTGGTGTCAAGATACCTCAGACTCAGGATGTCTGAGAAGAAAAGGTGCAACACAAAGTGTCGAGATGACATTGTAAGATTTTTGGGATTTGAACTATGGAAGCGAGTTCCGAAACAAGAGTTCATCATTAATCAAGGAGAGGATGAGGAGGTGGCTGATGGACTCAGCGACATTCCATTGAGATTTCCAAAAGATGGATTTCCACAACTATGTGAACAAGGAGATAACATTAGCTAGATCGAATGACTTAATGATGTATGCTCGAGGAAAACATACACAGTTAAACATTGGTTGAACAGTGCACCCGAAATATGGGCTAGGTAGCACGATCAATGTTCGAATGATGATTCATTAAGTCATAGACGTAGAATGAAACTATAGACCAATAACTTCAAAGCAATAGGGTTGCTAGAAGTTTAGAATTTACACATCACAGACCATTTGTCGGTATTTCATTTAGAAACAACTCGGGGACCAAGAAAGAATGGTGATGGTGAGAAGTATCACTGTACCAAGAATTCTTAAGAGGTGGAGTAATGCTCACGACATTCTTGACATCAAAGATGGTAATACTCCACGGTAGAACATAACATAGGTTGGATAGCAGGGAAATCAGGATACAACACAAAATATGAACAAGTTTGTGTTGAGGGGAGGCAAGAATGTTGTCGATGATACCACAATTCATCGAGGGGCAAGGATGGTATTTCTCATCCTGAATTTCAACACACAACTTGGAAGAAGTCAAATTGTTGACAATGATCACGACAAATTTGTCGAGAGGTTTTCAAGAAGATGTAATTGATCGATGATGACATCAAGTCAAAGGAATGATGAAAGCGAAAGGTTATTGGAACCACGGTTAGGACACAAACTCGAAATCGAGTTTGCTGTTCAAGGAGAAGTGATATGACGAGGAAGATTGACGCAAGATTAGCTCACTGTCGAAATTTGTGCGCCGGGAAGGTCCAGGTAGCACAGTTAAAATTCAGCACGATAATGATGTAGCCAATCAGGCTTGGAATGACGTGATCGGGTACAAACTCATAAGTAAAGAAGATTACTAAGAGTTGTTTAATCGCAGTGCCGACTCGATTCAGTTATCGGTGGTTTTGAGTGTTTAAAAACTCGAAGCCCATGAAAATTTGGAATCAATGAGAATGTAGCACTTGATGGAGAACTCATAATAAGTTATGTATTTCCGTGATAATCTCAAGATACCAGGGGGGTAATACTCGACGACAAACCAAAGTAGAGGTTGGACTGGGGTATTGCTCTGCAGAAGACAAGGGCTTAAACTTGCACGAGAAATGGTATTTAAAAGAGAACATGGTTGGAACCACGATTGCAAAATGCCAGATCCCAGATATAAGATGAACTTATACCAAGGGAATAATTAATTTAAGAAAAGCTTTAATGACGTTTGAGCCAGAAGGAAGAATCCTAGGATCTGATTGAGGATTGTGAGCATTCGCAATATTTTGAATCAACAGACTCAAAATGATAATGACAAGGAATGACAATAAGATTACGAGACTTATGGGATTAACCATAATGCAAGCAAGCAAGAATTTCAAGAGCAATAGGCTGCTCAGGATTTTCGGTAGATCGAATGGTATTTTGAACACTTTTGTGAAATACTTGAATCAACTGGGGATGAGCGGATACTCGGTAAGTGCGAGAATTATCCGTAGGGGTATTCAGGTGACAAAGAACAGCAAGGCAGTAAGCTCAAAGGATTCTCGGAACAACAGAGAGAATTTTGGGGTATCTTGTAATAACAAGATCAACTGGGAAACATTGTATGAATGGCGAGTATACATGGTTATCCATAGGAGTTTATCGATGAAAGGATATTGCAAAAGCGATGAACACAAGTTCTCGGGTTATCAGCGGAGAGTATCTTCAGGGTCTTCACGTGCAGCAGATGATCATCAGGAATAAGGGGCTCTCCGGGTGAAAGTGATAACGAGATCCTAATGTTAGATTTAGCAAAATTTACTTAACCCGAATAGAAGAGAGATCAGAGTCCCAGAGTATAGACAAGGAGTAAAAGATCCTAATACTACCCAATGGCGACGTGGGCCCGTAAGCCACATAGCCATGTTAGTAAAAGTTTTTCAATGACTAGACTCGACTTCGGCCAAGGAGTATGGAAGGGGGATTCCTACAGGCAGTCGGCTCTGATACCAACTTGTGACGCCCCCGATTTGACCGTACACTAATCATGCACGCAAATGTGTACGATCAAGATCAAGGACTCACGGGAAGATATCACAACAAAACTCTACAACATAAATAAGTCATACAAGCATCATAATACAAGCCAGGGGCCTTGAGGGCTCGAATACAATTGCTCGATCATAGACGAGTCAGCGGAAGCAACAATATCTGAGTACAGACATAAGTTAAACAAGTTTGCCTTAAGAAGGCTAGAACAAAAGTAGCAACGATAAAAAAGGCAAGGCCTCCTACCTGGGACCTCCTAACTACTCCTCGAAGCCGAACTCCATGTAGAATCATCCTCGGGATCTCTAGCTCCTAGACTCCAGCATATGGTTGCGACAACCAGGTATAGAAAGGGGAAAAGAGGGAGAAAAGCAACCGTGAGTACTCATCCAAAGTACTCGCAAGCAAGGAGCTACACTACATATGCATGGGTGGACTGAACTGCAGAATGCCAGAATAAGAGGCGGATAGCTAATCCTGTCGAAGACTACGCTTCTGGCCACCTCCATCTTGCAGCATGTAGGAGAGAGTAGATGGTAAGTTCACCGAGTAGCATCGTATAGCATAATCCTACCCGGCAATCCCCTCCTCGTCGCCCTGTTAGAGAGCGATCACCGGGTTGTATCTGGCACTTGGAAGGGTGTGTTTTATTAAGTATCCCGTTCTAGTTGTCATAAGGTCAAGGTACAACTCCGGGTCGTCCTTTTACCGAGGGACACGGCTATTCGAATAGATAAACTTCCCTGCAGGGGTTCACCACATAACCCAACACGCTCGATCCCATTTGGCCGGACACACTTTTCTGGGTCATGCCCGGCCTCGAAAGATCAACACGTCGCAGCCCCACCTAGGCTCAACAGAGAGGTCAGCACGCCGGTCTAAACCCTATGCGCGCAGGGGTCTGGGCCCATCGCCCATTGCACACCTGCACGTTGCGTACGCGGCCGGAAGCAGACCTAGGCCCCTTAATACAAGTGCGAGCTTACGGTCCAATGCGGCGCGCGCCACTCAGTCGCTGACGTCAAAAAGAGCTTCGGCTGATACCACGACGTCGAGTGCCCGTAACTGTTCCCGCATAGCTGGTTAGTGCGTATAGACCAAATGGCCAGACTCAGATCAAATACCAAGAACTCGTTAAGCGTGTTATTTTGAAGTAACCACGGACGCCGTCCAGGGCCAGGCCCACCTCTCGCCTAGGTGGTCTCAACACGCCCTGTCGCTCCGCCACAAAGATCCACCTGCGGGTACTCCTACGAGCCGACCCGACTTTAGTCACCACAGGTGTCATGTATATAGTATATAAGTATATACCCGTGATCACCGCCCAAGTGATCACGGCCCGATAGTATAACACAGCAGACGGACAAGAATGTAGGGCCACTGATGGAAAACTAGCATTCTATACTAAGCATGTAGGATTGCAGGTAAAGGTAACAACAGTAGAAGCAAGGACAGGCTATGCATCAGGATAGGATTAACGGAAAGCAGTAACATGCTACACTACTCTAATGCAAGCAATATAGAGAAGAATAGGCGATATCTGGTGATCAAGGGGGGGGGGCTTGCCTGGTTGCTCTAGCAAGTAGGAGGGGTCGTCTTCGATGTAGTCGAACACACGAACATCGGCAGCGGTCTCGAAGTCTACCGGAAAGAATTAACGGAGGGGGAACACAATAAATAACAGAGCAATCAAATGTAACACAAAGCAAGACGCGGCGATATGTTGTGCTAGGGGTGACCAAACGTAGGGATAGGTGATACCGGCGAAAGGGGAAACATCCGGGAAAATATCCCCGGTGTTTCGCGTTTTCGGACAGATGAACCGGAGGTGAAATGTTGCAGGTTCGCTATGCTAGGGACACGTGGCTGGCGAACAGGTTGCGTATTCGGATTCGTCTCGTCGTTCTGAGCAACTTTCATGTACAAAGTATTTTCATCCGAGTTACGGATTATTTTATATGATTTTTATAAGTTTAAATGATTTTCTAAATTTCCAGGATTTATTTTAATTCGAAAATAAAAGAGAAATTGCTAAATGTACCCAACCCTGTGTACACAGCAGTTTACACAGGGGCTGACATGTGGGCCAGGGGGACCCAGTTGACCAGTCAATGTTTGACTGGTCAACAGGGGGTGGGGCCCCCGTGTCATTGACAGATTAGGCTAAACAGGGTTTAATTAAGTTAACTATTGATTAGGTTATTCTAATTATGATTAATTAAGTTAATTAATTCTTTAATTAATTAATATATTTTTTATTGTTATTATATTTTTTCAATTCTTTTTTTTTATAAAAATGTTCTGGGCAGTGGGCCCCGTTTCTCATAGGCCTATCGGGGGCCTTAGCGGGCGAGCGGGTTACGGGCGCTGGCACGCCCAGGTCAACAGGGGGCTGGGCGGCAGCTACGGGCACGGCGACGCCGGTCGCCTGAGGCGACAGTTGCGAGGCCACGGGGAGGCGGGATCACCAGGGAGGTAGGGGACGGGGCGACACGCGGGAGCAGGGGAGCGGCGCACGTCGACGAGATGGTGCTAGCGCGTGTGTGAGGCAGCGCGGCGGGGCGCGACAGGGGCCATGGTGGCCGTGAGCGGGAGGTCGGGCGGCGGCGCAGTGCAGCAACAGGGCGAGGACGCAAGCGAGAGGGGGCAAAGAGCGTGGCACCCGGCAACAGCAGCAGTCGTGTGCGTGCGCGAGGCGGGACGCCGGGTGGCTACGGTGAGCGCGGCCGGTGCGGGCGCGGGCGGAGGAAGGCAAGGCGCGGCACAAGGCGCACGCGGGCAGCGCAGCCGCCGCGAGGAAGTGGCGGCACAGCGGGACAACATGCGGGGAAGAGGAGGCTGAGGTGGTCAGTGGCGCGGCGGGCGCAGCGGTGCTTGGCGGGGCCGCACGGCTGGAGCGGCAAGGCGAGGCAAGCCGTGGTGGGGAGCAGGGCCGGCCTGACCAGAGCAGGGGCGTGGAGAGGTCCACGGGCGCGGACGGCGTCGTGGCGTGCGAGGGAGAGAGCAGGAGGGGGCTCACGGGAGGGATCGTAGGGCACGGGCAGCAGGGTCGTGGTGGGGGACGGGGACGACGGCGATGATGGCAGAGACGGGGAGGCAGACCAGCGGGAAGGACCAGCGAACGGCGGCTCCGGTGAGGTCCTCGGGTGGCGGTGGTGCGGCGCAGCGGTCCGACGAGGTGGCGGTCTAGTGAGGGCGTCGAGCGGCGGGGGCGGTTCGTGGCCCGATCCAGATCGGATCGGGGGAGAGAGGAGTGGGGCGAGTGGGGTGGGTGTTGGTTAGGGTTTTCGGGTGGGAGGATATGAGGAGTGGGGTGTGGGCCGGCCGGTTGTAGCCTGGTGGCCAGCTGGGCCACGGCCCAGCAAGGGGCTTTGTTTCTCTTTTTTTATTTGTTTCTTTTTTTATTTTCTATTATAGTTTCATTTATTTTAGTTTTATAAAATACCAAGTTAGTACCTAAATTAGTATAATTAATATAGGCCACTACACAACCTGGTTTTGACTCAAAATAAGTTAGCTTAATATTTTTATAATTTAAAGAGCAATTAAAATGTTATTTAGCCACTATTTTTATTATTTTAGTGTCTTTAATTATTTTATAAAAATGTGGGTTCTCCACCATTATTACTAAGGATTTATTTGTCACATTTAGCACATTTTAGTTTTTATGTTTGAAATTTTTTATCGTTTGACTTTAATTCAAATTTGAATTTGAATCGGTTTCGAACTAACGCGAGATTAACTACAGTAATCGAGGTGACGTGGCATCATTAGCATGGAATTACTGTAGCTTAACTATCCGGGCGTCACATGAACAGAGCATCGTGAGGGCACCGGCGGTGGCCGCGCACTTGAGCTGGTCCGCCGAGCTGAACATGATGGCACACTTGGACCACCAGAGAGGACGTGTGGCCTCAAGCTTGGGAAGGGCCGCGTTCACCTCACAAGCAAACTGCTTGAAGATGCGCTGAGAGCTTGGGGCTTGAGCTCCGCCCAAGATGCAGGCGATGGCGCGCGGTTCCTGTAAGCCCCCAGCTCCCTCGTCCTGATGGTGGTCGTCGTTCCTTCTTGGTTGTGGCGGCACTGGAGGAAGACCGGCGTTGCCCTGGGGGCGGTCTTCGCGAGGCTGGTCTCTCCAGGTGCCCTCGCGAGGCTGGTCCTGCCAGTGGTCCTCGCGAGGCCGGTCGCGCCACTCCTGGCGGGGGCTGCGGTTGTCCCAGCGTCCTCCTCCTCGTCCCCCTCCTCGGCCGTAGCCCCGGTCGTTGCGCTCGGGGCGTCGACCGAAGCGTCCATCTCGAATGGCCCTGAGCTCTTGACAGTCGTTGGTGTTGTGGCTGTGTACGTTGTGGAAGGCGCAGAATGGTCGGCTTCTCTTGGACGACCCGGGGTGGTCCCGGCCGCGCTTCGTATCCGGCTCCGCCGCGAGCACGGCTACTCCCTTGCGCTTCACGTCCTTAGCCTTGGCTTTCTTCTCCTCCAGGTCGGTAGCTAGGAGCTCGAGGAGGGAAAGGCGCCCCTCCTCAGCTCTTGCGCACTTGGTCGCCAGGTTGAACAACTCCAAAGCCGTGCATAGCTCCTCGTGGATGGCGAGCTCCTCCTTCATCTTGACGTCGCGGACGCCGTCAGAAAACACCGAAATGATGGCCTCATCCGTCACCTTGGGGATCTTGAGACGAACGTTGGTGAAGCGCTGGATGTACTTTTGCAGGGTCTCTCCTGGCTGCTGCCTGACGCGGTGCAGGTCACCCACGGCCAGAGGGCGGTCGCGAGTGCCCTGGAAATTGGCGACGAAGCAGTCGCGCATCTCGTCCCAGGAGGAGATCGAGCCCGGGGGCAGGTTCAGGAGCCACGAGCGAGCGCCATCCTTGAGAGCCACGGGGAACCAGTTCGCCATGACTTTTTCGTCGCCGTTGGCCACCTCGATGCTCAGCTCGTAGAGCTGCAAGAACTCCACGGGGTCGGGGGTGCCGTCGTAGCGAGGAGGCAGGTTTGACTTGAACTTGCCCGACCAAGCGACGCTACGCAGCTCTGGAGTGAAGGCGCGACAGCCTGCCGTGGCCACCGGGGCCCTTTGCAGAGGTGGGGCCTGTCCTTGGTGCCCACGCACCGCCATAGCAGGCGGCACGCGGTCTTGTCGTGGTGGCGCTGGGAGTGCAGGAGCATTCTCTTGCGGCCTGGGAATCTCTTGGCAGCTTCCTTCTTCTTGCGCGGGGGCCCGACGTGGTGGGTCGCACTGGGGGGGCCGCACACCTTGGCGCCAGAGCGCCGTCTTGGTGTAGAGGTGGTGGAGGTGCCCCGTGAGCCACATCGCCCGCAGCTGGTGGGGGCGAGGCAGCGAGAGGGATGGCACGGGGGAGCCCCCTGCGGTGCTGACAAGCTCGGCGATGCGGTCCAGCCAGTCCTTGTAGAGGTCGTCGACTGGGCGGTAGCGCAGGAGATCGCGTGCCATGAGCAGCGCGGCCTACGCGTCCGTGGGAGCGTGACGAGCGTGGGACGACGAGCCGGCTGGGGTTAGCGACGGAGTGGCGGTGCGGCCGTCCTGCCGCACAGAGGGGTGCAGCGAGGATGCCTGCTGCTTGTTTCCCGCCGGTCCGGTGACGGCGTTGGCGACGGGTGACGGGGAACAATGGGGAGGCCCGCCGACAGGAGCTGTCTGAGCGACACGGGCGGCGAGGGCGGCCCGGCGCTCAGTGCGGGCTCGGCGAGCGTCTGCCATGGATGCGGCAAAGCGACGGGACGCGGATCGGTGGGAGGAAAGCTTCGGCGCACCAATACCTGGCGCGCCAAATGTTGGATTTCGGGTTCCGGCAAAACCCTTGAGGTTCGAACACTGGGGTGCGCACGAAGATCCCTCTCTCCCAAGATCGCTCTCGCAACTATCACAAGGCCTAGCTAGACGAACCCAAAGAACGAGAGACACAAGAGTTTATACTGGTTCGGGCCACCGATGTGGTGTAATACCCTACTCCACTGTGGTGTGGTGGATTGCCTCTTGGGCTGAGGATGAACAGTTACAAGGGAAGAACAGCCTCCTGAGGAGAGGTGCTCTTATGCTTGTGTGTGGCTATGGATAGAATGGCCCCGATCCAAGATGAGATCAAGATGCCTCCTATGGTGGTGGCTAGTCCTATTTATAGAGGCCCTGGTCCTCTCCCCAAGTATTGAGCGGGAAGGGATCCAACAACGGCCAAATTCGAAGGGGGACAACTAGTACAAGTTATCCTGACTAAAGGTGGTCTTCGCCTACCAAAGGCTCTGGTGGTGACGCCGTCTTGGGCTCCATGGTGACCTCTATCCTGTCGTCCTGCTGGTCTTGGTCTCGTTGCACTGATATGGAAAACTTTGCGTGATGCCTCGGGACTCCTCGCCTGCGCTTGCCCCCTTAGCACCAAAGAGGAAACGAGGACACTGCGCGCGCTGGCGCCCACCTGGCTCCAGTCATCATGGCTTGCGTCACAGATACCTCGCGAGGTGTCCCTTGCCTTGATCTCTCCGCCCCTCGCGAGCCGACCTGGTGAGGCCGCCCCTGAGGAGGTCTTGTGTCGTCCGCCTCGCGAGGCTTGGCCCCTCGTGAGGGTCTTGAGTGTTTGCTGGAGAAGATGGGCCGTACAGGCTGCTGGTGGAGCCGCGCTGTGGGCCGCAGGCAGGCAAGTCTGGGGACCCCCGTTCCCAGGACGCTGACAGGCTCCAACGCAATGGAGAATAGGTCCGGGAATCTGGCCGCGAAAGCGAGATCACCAGTCCATCTGTCAAACTAGAATAGGGTGGAGGCGCGTGAGCCCACCGAGATGGAGGACCCAATGCGGAGGACCGGGAGAAGCTCGATGATGGATTTCCAGAACTACGAGCTGCCAGAGCGCTGACAGAAAGCAAGCGGTTGTCCTCGTAGATACTTGGCCCTGATGATGTCGAGCCATAGGCCGCCTCCCCATTCGCAATCCGCCACAGCCATCGAGTAAGTAGGGCGATGTTCATGCGTTTGGAGGACATGCTGCCGAGCCCGCCCTGGTCTTGAGGTTTGGAGATCTCGGGCCAGTGGACCATGTGGTATTTATGTTTATCCCCCTCCCCAGCCTAGAAGAAACGCGCCTGAAATTTGGCGATCTCGTGATGGAGGGTCTCATGTAGGCTGTAGAAGCTCATAATGAACAACAACAGGCTACAAAGAGATGAGCTAATGAGCACCGTCCGGGCCGCCTTGGACAGCCATCGACCCTGCCAGGGCTCGACACGGTGTTGGTGTTGGGGAACGTAGTAATTTCAAAAAAAATCCTACGCATACGCAAGATCATGGTGATGCATAGCAACGAGAGGGGAGAGTGTAGTCCACGTACCCTCGTAGACCGTAAGCGGAAGCGTTATGACAACGCGGTTGATGTAGTCGTACGTCTTCATGATCGACCGATCCTAGCACCGAAAGTACGACACCTCCGCGATCTGCACACGTTCGGCTCGGTGACGTCCCACGAACTCACGATCCAGCAGAGTGTCGAGGGAGAGCTTCGTCAGCACAACGGCGTGATGACGGTGATGATGAAGCTATCGACGCAGGGCTTCACCAAAGCACAGCAACGATAGGACCGAGGTGGATTATGGTGGAGGGGGGCACTACACACGGCTAAGAGATCAATGATCAACTTGTGTGTCTCTATGGGGTGCCCCCTCCCCCGTGTATAAAGGAGGGGAGGAAGAGGCCGGCCGGCCCTAGGAGCGCGCCAAGGGAGGGGAGGAGTCCTCCTCTTAGTAGGAGTAGGACTCCCCCTTTTCTAGTCCAACTAGGAGGAGGAAGGGGGAAGGAAGGAGAGGGAGAGGAGAAGGAAGGGGGGGCGCCCCCCTCCCTAGTCCAATTCAGACTCCCTATAGGGAGGGGGCGCGGCTACCCCTTGTGGGCTGCCTCCCCTCTTCCCTATGGCCCATGTAGGCCCAACTTTCCCCAGGGGGTTCCGGTAACCCTCCGACACTCCGGTTTTCTCCGAAACCACCCGGAACACTTCCGGTGTCCGAATATAGCTGTCCAATATATCAATCTTTATGTCTCGACCATTTCGAGAACCGGGACTCCGAACTATCTTCGGTACATCAGAACACATAAACTCATAATACCGATCGTCACCGAACGTTAAGCATGTGGACCCTACGGGTTCGAGAACTATGTAGACATGACCGAGACACGTATCCGGTCATTAACCAATAGCGGAACCTGGATGTTCATATTGGCTCCCACATATTCTACGAAGATCTTTATCGGTCAAACCGCATAACAACATACGTTGTTCCCTTTGTCATCGGTATGTTACTTGCCCGAGATTCGATCATCGGTATCTCAATACCTAGTTCAATCTCATTACCGGCAAGTCTCTTTACTCATTCTGTAATGCATCATCCTGCAACTAACTCATTAGTCACATTGCTTGCAAGGCTTACAGTGATGTGCATTACGGAGAGGGCCCAGAGATACCTCTCCGACAATCGGAGTGACAAATCCTAATCTCGATCTATGCCAACTCAACAAGTACCATCGGAGACACCTGTAGAGCACCTTTATAATCACCCAGTTACGTTGTGACGTTTGGTAGCACACAAAGTGTTCCTCCGGTATTCGGGAGTTGCATAATCTCATAGTCATAGGAACATGTATAAGTCATGAAGAAAGCAATAGCAATATACTAAACGATCAAGTGCTAAGGTAACGGAATGGGTCAAGTCAATCACATCATTCTCTAATGATGTGATACCGTTAATCAAATGACAACTCATGTCTATGTCTAGGAAACATAACCATCTTTGATTCAACGAGCTAGTCAAGTAGAGGCATACTAGTCACACTCTGTTTGTCTATGTATTCACACATGTACTAAGTTTCCGGTTAATACAATTCTAGCATGAATAATAAACATTTATCATGATATTAGGAAATATAAATAACAACTTTATTATTGCCTCTAGGGCATAATTCCTTCAGTCTCCGACTTGCACCAGAGTCAATAATCTAGATTACACAGTAATGATTCTAACACCCATGGAGTCTAGGTGCTGATCATGTTTTGCTTGTGAGAGAGGCTTAGTCAACGGGTCTGCAACATTCAGATCCGTATGTATCTTGCAAATCTCTATGTATCCCTCCTTGACTTGATCGCGGATGGAATTGAAGCATCTCTTGATGTGCTTGGTTCTCTTGTGAAATCTGGATTCCTTTGCCATGGCAATTGCACCAGTATTGTCACAAAAGATTTTCATTGGACCCGATGCACTAGGTATGACACCTAGATTGGATATGAACTCCTTCATCCAGACTGCTTCATTTGCTACCTCCGAAGCAGCTATGTACTCCGCTTCACACGTAGATCCTGCCACGACGCTTTGCTTAGATCTGCACCAACTGACAGCTCCACCATTTAATATAAACACGTATCCGGTTTGTGACTTAGAGTCATCCGGATCAGTGTCAAAGCTTGCATCGACGTAACCATTTACGACGAGCTCTTTGTCACCTCCATAAACGAGAAACATATCCTTAGTCTTTTTCAGGTATTTCAGGATGTTCTTGACCGCTGTCCAGTGATCCACTCCTGGATTACTTTGGTACCTCCCTGCTAAACTGATAGCAAGGCACACATCAGGTCTGGTACACAGCATTGCATACATGATAGAGCCTATGGCTGAAGCATAGAGAACACCTTTCATTTTCTCTCTATCTTCTGCAGTGGTCGGGCATTGAGTCTAACTCAACTTCACACCTTGTAACATAGTCAAGAACCCTTTCTTTGCTTGATCCATTTTGAAATTTTTCAAAACTTTATCAAGGTATGTGCTTTGTGAAAGTCCAATTAAGCGTCTTGACCTATCTCTATAGATCTTGATGCCCAACATATAAGCAGCTTCACCGAGGTCTTTCATTGAAAAACTCTTGTTCAAGTATCCTTTTATGCTATCCAGAAATTCTATATCATTTCCAATCAACAATATGTCATCCACATATAATATTAGAAATGCTACAGAGCTCCCACTCACTTTCTTGTAAATACAGGCTTCTCCAAAAGTCTGTATAAAACCATATGCTTTGATCACACTATCAAAACGTTTATTCCAACTCCGAGATGCTTGCACCAGTCCATAAATGGATCGCTGGAGCTTGCACACTTTGTTAGCATCCTTTGGATCGATAAAACCTTTAGGTTGCATCATATACAACTCTTCTTCCAGAAATCCATTCAGGAATGCAGTCTCTACATCCATTTGCCAAATTTCATAATCATAAAATGCAGCAATTGCTAACATGATCCGTACAGACTTAAGCATCGCTACAGGTGAGAAGGTCTCATCATAGTCAACTCCTTGAACTTGTCGAAAACCTTTAGCAACAAGTCGAGCTTTGTAGATAGTAACACTACTATCAGCGTCCGTCTTCCTCTTGAAGATCCATTTATTCTCAATGGCTTGCCGATCATCGGGCAAGTCAACCAAAGTCCACACTTTGTTCTCATACATGGATCCCATCTCAGATTTCATGGCCTCAAGCCATTTCGCAGAATCTGGGCTCATCATCGCTTCCTCATAGTTCGTAGGATCATCATGGTCAAGTAACATGACCTCCAGAACAGGATTACCGTACCATTCTGGTGCTGATCTTACGCTGGTTGACCTACGAGGTTCGGTAGTAACTTGATTAGAAGTTTCATGATCATCATCATTAGCTTCCTCACTTACTGGTGTAGGAATCACTGGAACTGATTTCTGTGATGAACTACTTTCCAATAAGGGAGCAGGTACTGTTACCTCATCAAGTTCTACTTTCCTCCCACTCACTTCTTTCGAGAGAAACTCCTTCTCTAGAAAGGATCCATTCTTAGCAAGGAATATCTTGCCTTCGGATCTGTGATAGAAGGTGTACCCAACAGTCTCCTTTGGGTATCCTATGAAGACACATTTTTCCGATTTGGGTTCGAGCTTATCAGGTTGAAGCTTTTTCACATAAGCATCGCAGCCCCAAACTTTAAGAAACGACAACTTGGGTTTCTTGCCAAACCACAATTCATATGGTGTCGTCTCAACGGATTTAGATGGTGCCCTATTTAATGTGAATGCAACTATCTCTAATGCATAACCCCAAAACGATAGTGATAAATCAGCAAGAGACATCATAGATCGCACCATATCTAATAAAGTACGGTTATGACGTTCGGACACACCATTACGCTGTGGTGTTCAAGGTGGCGTGAGTTGTGAAACTATTCCACATCGTTTCAAATGAAGACCAAACTCGTAACTCAAATATTCGTCTCCGCGATCAGATCGTAGAAACTTTTTTTTCTTGTTACGATGATTTTCCACTTCCCTCTGATTCTTTGAACTTTTCAAATGTTTCAGACTTATGTTTCATCAAGTAGATATACCCATATCTACTCAAATCATCTGTGAAGGTTAGAAAATAACAATACCCATCGTGAGCCTCAACACTCATCGGATCGCATACATCAGTATGTATTATTTCCAATAAGTCAGTTGCTCGCTCCATTGTTCTGGAGAACGGAGTTTTAGTCATCTTGCCCATGAGGCATGGTTCGCAAGCATCAAGTGATTCATAATCAAGTGATTCCAAAAGCCCATCAGCACAGAGTTTCTTCATGCGCTTTACACCAATATGACCTAAACGACAGTGCCACAAATATGTTGCACTATCATTATCAACTTTGCATCTTTTGGCATCAATATTATGAATATGTGTATCACTACGATCGAGATTCAATAAACCATTCACCTTGGGCGTATGACCACAGAAGGTTTTATTCATGTCAACAGAATAACAATTATTCTTTGACTTAAATGAATAACCGTATTGCAATAAACATGATCCAATCATATTATGCTCAACGCAAACACCAAATAACATTTATTTTAGGTTCAATACTAATCCCGAAGGTAAAGGGAGTGTGCGATGGTGATCTTATCAACCTTGGAATCACTTCCAACACACGTCGTCATCTTGCCCTCAACTAGACTTTGTTCATTTTGTAACTCCTGTTTCAAGTTACTAATCATAGCAACTGAACTAGTATCAAATACCCTGGGTTACCATGAACACTAGTAAAGTACACATCAATAACATGTATATCATATATATACTTTTCACTTTGCCATCCTTCTTATCCGCCAAGTATTTGGGGCAGTTCCGCTTCCAGTGACCATTTCCTTTGCAGTAGAAGCACTCAGTTTCAGGCTTGGGTCTAGCTTTGGGCTTCTTCATGGGAGTGGCAACTTGCTTGTCATTCTTCTTGAAGTTCCCTTTCTTTCCCTTGCCCTTTTACTTGAAACTAGTGGTCTTGTCAACCATCAACATTTGATGCTTTTCTTGATTTCTACCTTCGTCGATTTCAGCATCACGAAGAGCTCGGGAATCGTTTTTGTCATCCCTTGCATATTATAGTTCATCACGAAGTTCCAGTAACTTGGTGATAGTGACTAGAGAACTCTGTTAATCACTATTTTATCTGGAAGATTAACTCCCACTTGATTCAAGCGATTGTAGTACTGAGACAATCTGAGCACATGCTCACTAGTTGAGCTATTCTCCTCCATCTTGTAGGCAAAGTACTTGTCAAGGGTCTCATACCTCTCGACTCGGGCATGAGTTTGAAATATTAACTTCAACTCCTGGAACATCTCATATGCTCCATGACATTCAAAACGTCGTTGAAGTCCCGGTTCTAAGCCGTAAAGCATGGCACACTGAACTATCGAGTAGTCATCAGCTTTCTCTGCCAGACGTTCATAACATTTGGCGTTGCTCCTGCAGCGGGTTTGGCACCTCGCGGTGCTTCCAGGACGTAATTCTTCTATGCAGCAATGAGGATAATCCTCAAGTTACGGACCCAGTCCGTATAGTTGCTACCATCATCTTTCAACTTAACTTTCTCTAGGAACGCACTAAAATTCAATGGAACAACAACACGGGCCATCTATCTACAACAACATAGACATGCAAAATACTATCAGGTACTAAGTTCATGATAAATTAAAGTTCAATTAATCATATTACTAAAGAACTCCCACTTAGATAGACATCCCTCTAATAATCTAAGTGATCACGTGATCCATATCAACTAAACCATGTCCGATCATCACGTGAGATGGAGTAGTTTTCAATGGTGAACATCACTATGTTGATCATATCTACTATATGATTCACGCTCGACCTTTCGGTCTCAATGTTCTGAGGCCATATCAGCATATGCTAGGCTCGTCAAGTTTAACCCGAGTATTCTGCGTGTGCAAAACTGGCCTTCACCCGTTGTATGTTAACGTAGAGCTTATCACACCCGATCATCACGTGGTGTCTCAGCACGAAGAACTATCGCAACGGTGCATACTCAGGGAGAACACTTGTACCTTGAAATTTAGTGAGAGATCATCTTATAATGCTACTGTCGAACTAAGCAAAATAAGATGCATAAAGGATAAACATCACATGTAATCAATATAAGTGATATGATATGGCCATCATCATCTTGTGCCTTTGATCTCCATCTCCAAAGCACCATCATGATCACCATTGTCACCGGCGCGACACCTTGATCTCCATCGTAGCATCGTTGTCGTCTCGCCAACTATTGCTTCTACGACTATCGCTACCGCTTAGTGATAAAGTAAAGCAATTACATGGCGATTGCATTTCATACAATAAAGCGATAACCATATGGCTCCTGCCAGTTGCCGATAACTTTTTGTTACAAAACATGATCATCTCATACAATAAAATTTAGCATCATGTCTTGACCATATCACATCACAACATGCCCTGCAAAAACAAGTTAGACGTCCTCTACTTTGCTGTTGCAAGTTTTACATGGCTGCTACGGGCTGAGCAAGAACCGTTCTTACCTACGCATCAAAACCACAATGATTTTTCATCAAGTATGTGTTGTTTTAACCTTCAACAAGGACCGGGCGTAGCCACACTCGATTCAACTAAAGTTGGAGAAACTGACACCCGCCAGCCACCTGTGTGCGAAGCACGTCGGTAGAACCAGTCTCGCGTAAGCGTACGCGTAATGTCGGTCTGGGCTGCTTCATCCAACAAATACCGCCGAATCAAAGTATGACATGCTGGTAAGCAGTATGACTATTATCGCCCACAACTCACTTGTGTTCTACTCGTGCATATAACATCTACGCATAGACCTGGCTCGGATGCCACTGTTGGGGAACGTAGTAATTTCAAAAAAAATCCTACGCACACGCAAGATCATGGTGATGCATAGCAACGAGAGGGGAGAGTGTAGTCCACGTACCCTCGTAGACCGTAAGCGGAAGCGTTATGACAACGCGGTTGATGTAGTCGTACGTCTTCACGATCGACCGATCCTAGCATCGAAAGTACGACACCCCCGCGATATGCACATGTTCGGCTCGGTGACGTCCCACGAACTCACGATCCAGCAGAGTGTCGAGGGAGAGCTTCGTCAGCACGACGGCGTGATGACGGTGATGATGAAGCTACCGGCGCAGGGCTTCGCCTAAGCACTGCAACGATATGACCGAGGTGGATTATGGTGGAGGGGGGCACCACACACGGCTAAGAGATCAGTGATCAACTTGTGTGTCTCTATGGGGTGCCCCCTCCCCCGTATATAAAGGAGGGGAGGAGGAGGCCGGCCGGCCCTAGGGGCGCACCCAGGGAGGGGAGGAGTACTCCTCCTAGTAGGAGTAGGACTCCCCCTTTCCTAGTCCAACTAGGAGGAGGAAGGGGGAAGGAAGGACAGCGAGAGGAGAAGGAAAGGGGGGACCTCCCTAGTCCAATTCGGACTCCCTATAGGGAAGGGCGCGGCTGCCCCTTGTGGGCTGTCTCCCCTCTTCCCTATGGCCCATGTTGGCCCAACTTTCCCCCCCGGGGGGGGGGGGGGGTCCGGTAACCCTCCGGCACTCCGGTTTTCTCCGAAACCACCCAGAACACTTCCGGTGTCTGAATATAGCCGTCCAATATATCAATCTTTATGTCTCGACCATTTCGAGACTCCTCATCATGTCCGTGATCACATCTGAGACTCTGAACTACCTTCGGTACATCAAAACACATAAACTCATAATACCGATCGTCACCGAATGTTAAGCGTGCGGACCCTACGTGTAACGCCCATGATGCGGCTATATCTCCCACGTGTCGAGGCACGACTTAGAGGCATAACCGCATTGTGGTATTGTCGCAAGAAGGGTTATCTTCACACAATCTCATGTAATGAATAAGAATGGGATAACGAGAGTTGGCTTACAATCGCCACTTCACACAATACATAAATATAATTCATACATCATCCAAAATCCACACATGGACCGGCTACGGTCAAATCCAAAAGAAAATAAGATAACCCCAGATGCTAGATCCCCGATCGTCCCAACTGGGCTCCACTACTGATCATTAGGAAAAGAAACATAACAACGACCACGTTCCTCGTCGAACTCCCACTTGAGCTCGGTTGCGTCACCTGCACTGGCATCGTCGGCACCTGCAACTGTTTTGGTAGAATCTGTGAGTCACGAGGACTCAGCAATCTCACACCCGTGAGATCAAGACTATTTAAGCTTATAGGAAAGAATGGTGTAATGAGGTGGAGCTGCAACAAGCACTAAGCGTATGTGGTGGCTAACATACGCAAATAAGAGCGAGAAGAGAAGCAACGCAACGGTCGCGAAGCTAGAAATGATCAAGAAGTGATCCTGAAACTACTTACGTTCATGCATAACTCAAACCGTGTTCACTTTCCGGACTCCGCCGAGAAGAAACCATTACGGCTACACACACGGTTGATGTATTTTAATTAAGTCAAGTGACAAGTTCTCTACAACCGGACATTAACAAATTCCCATCTGCCTCATAACCGCGGGCACGGCTTTCGAAAGATAATACCCTGCAGGGGTGTCCCAACTTAGCCCATTATAAGCTCTCACGGTCAACGAAGGATAAACCTTCTCCCGGAAAGACCCGATCAGTCTCGGAATCCCGGTTTACAAGACATTTCGACAATGGTAAAACAAGACCAGCAAAGCCGCCTGAATGTGCTGACAAATCCCGATAGGAGCTGCACATATCTCGTTCTCAGGGCACACCGGATTGTCCAAGCTTCCGATAGGCAATCCCAGAGTTGCCCCTGGTGGCCACCGGCGACTGACAGGTTGGACCAATACTCAGAGGAGCACTGGCCCGGGGGTTTAAATAAAGATGACCCTCGGGCTCGCGAAAACCCAAGGGAAAAAGGCTTAGGTGGCAAATGGTAAAACCAAGGTTGGGCCTTGCTGGAGGAGTTTTATTCAAGGCGAACTGTCAAGGGGGTCCCATAAATCACCCAACCGCGTAAGGAACGCAAACTCAAGGAACATAATACCGGTATGACGGAAACTAAGGCGGCAAGAGTGGAACAAAACACCAGGCATAAGGCCGAGCCTTCCACCCTTTACCAAATATATAGATGCATTAATTAGATAAGAGATATTGTGATATTCCAAAAGATCTATGTTCCAACATGGAACCAACTTCAACTTCACCTGCAACTAGCAACGCTATAAGAAGGGCTGAGCAAAAGCGGTAACTTAGCCAAACAACGGTTTGCTAGGAAAGGATGGTTAGAGGCTTGACATGGCAATATAGGAGGCATGATATAGCAAGTGGTAGGTAGCGCAGCATAGCAATAGAACGAACAACTAGCAAAGCAAAGACAGAAGTGATTTCGAGGGTATGGTCATCTTGCCTGCAAGGTTCTCAGAATTGTCGAAAGCTTGATCCTCGTAAGCGTACTCAACAGGTTCCTCATTCACGAACTCATCTCCCGGCTCTACCCACAGCAAGAAAACAAGCAATGGAACCACAATCAATCACGGGAAATGCACAAGCGACATGATGCAATACATGAATGATATGCGAGATATGATATGCGATGCGTATGCGTGCTCCGGAAGAAAAAGGATGAACAAGGCAGTAACTTGGAAAACCAAGTATGCCACTAGAAAGATGAGATGATTTCGGTTGAAATCGATATAAAGATCACCGGAAACGGATGCACGGTTTGCAAATGGCAAGCAAAACAAGAATGACACGATTCTGCGATTAACAGCATGATAGCACTTAGAATGCAACAAGTAACTGTGATATAGCACTCCAACATAGCAACAAAGCATATGATAGTAATCTGCAGGAGATGCTTGACAAAAGATGAACACTGAGCTATGGCTAGATCACACCATAACAGGTTCAAACAAGCATGGCAAAAGTGCAAAAGATATCAGGTTCACAGACTTAGTGAAATTACTGGACATGGCTGAAACAGCATCAGGTAGCAATGTTCAGAGCAAGAAAAACACATGCTGCAGGAACCTAACATAGCAAAACAAGGCCTGGCATGAATCTACTAAATGCATAGAACAAAAGTCCCTTACTGACCATGAGCCAAAAAGGAACAGAAGTTAAGATGGCAACCATGTAAACATAGCAAGTTTCGTTAACAGGTTTCAGACTTAGCAGAAAACAGAGCATGGCAGTAACAGAAATTATGAAGGCATCTTGGTGAGCTTGATTCACTCACCACAAAGCAATGCATGACAAAAAGATCATACCTACAGCAAGATGGCATGTTTATGAAGCTAACCATGGCAAGAGCAAGTTCATAGCATGTATGGATCAACTACAACAACCTTGGCAGAATTGAATATCATGTTAACAAACTGCCAGGAATATTTTATAGCAAAAGTAGATCAACATTAAGACATGCTATGGCACTCCATAATTGCAAATAGGGGCATGGATGGATAAAACACAACTATATCTACAAAACATCCTTACTGAACATCACCAAAAGGACCATGGATCTCTCTGTAGACACATGGATACATGGCAACAAAATAACAGCAGTCACAGACAGCAAAATCCTGTCTCTGAAAACAGAAACATCATGAAGCCTAGTTTGCATGCTTGTGCTAGTCACCACGTAGGTCACAAAAATACATGGCATACACCTCTGTAAAAATAGCATGGCATAGATCAAAACACCTGTAGAGCTCATGCCCATAAGATGCACACATCAATTGCAACAAAAATAACAAATCACCAAGTTCTGATAAGTAACAGCAGTAAATATCATATAGCATTCTTGAACCAGAGATTTGGGCATCAAGATGGACTCAAACGAGCATGGCACAATGGAGCAAAATGAAGAGCATCTCGAGACGAACATTTCGACATATTACACACACGAAACGGAGCAGTATGCACGGAGATATGATGCGATGAACAGGAGCATATAATGTAAAATATACGGGACTTGGAGAAATTCGGAGGGAGGGAGAAGTCAACCTAGACCCGATCTAGGGTTCGTCGGGCTCGCCGGAGACGGAGCTGGCCGGCCGGAGTTTGGAGAGGAGGGAGACGGCGACGGAGAGCTCGGGGGAGGTCGGGGCACTCGGCGGCTGGAGCGGAGGAGTCCGGGCGGCGGGGCCGGCGACCGGAGCTGGGGGCACGGGCACGGGCGGCGCCGGTGCGGGCTCGCCCGGGCGGTGGCGCGGCCGGATGGCGATGGAGGAGCTGCGGGCGGCGAGGCGCGGGGTCGCCGGAGGAGACGGACCGCGGGACGGCGGGCGGAGGCGACGCGGGCCGGGAGGGTCCGCCCCGGGCCGAGCGGGCCGGCGGCGTACGGGCGACGGGGCCGCCACATGGCGCGCGGAGATTGGCTGCGGGCGGCGGCGGCTGAAGCGTCCGGCGGCGGTGGACGTGTCCGGTGGTGGCGGGGGCAATTTTGCTAGGGTTTGGACCCAGATTTCAGAGGGGGAGGTGTTTATATAGGTAGAAGGAGCTAGGAGAGTCCAAATGAGACACGGTTTTCGCCCACACGATCGTGATCGAACGACCGAGAGCATGGAGGGGACTTAGAGGTGTTTTGGGCTGTTTGGAGGGGGGTTTTGCTGCAACACACAAAAGGCTTTTGCGGTTACCCGGTTAACCGTTGGAGCATCAAACGACCTCCAAATGGAACGAAACTTGACAGGTGGTCTACCGGTGGTATACCAAGGACACTTGGCAAACCTCGGTCCATTCCGAGAACGTTTAACCCCCGCTCACGAAAAGTAACAAGAGGGGTGCGCCGGTGCACGTGGGAGTGTCGGATTGCAAAACGGACAACGGTGAAAATGCTCGGACGCATGAGACGAACACGTATGCAAATTTGATGCACATGATGACATGATATGAAATGCATGACATGAACAAAATGCAAAACGAAAGACAAAACCCAACCATGGAGGGAATATCATAACACATAGCCGAAAATGGCAAGAGTTGGAGTTACAAATATGGAAAGTTACATCCGGGGTGTTACACTACGGGTTCGAGAACTATGTAGACATGACCGAGACACGTCTCCGGTCAATAACCAATAGCGGAACCTGGATGTTCATATTGGCTCCCATATATTCTACGAAGATCTTTATCGGTCAAACCGCATAACAACATATGTTGTTACCTTTGTCATCGGTATGTTACTTGCCCGAGATTTGATCGTCGGTATCTCAATACCTAGTTCAATCTCGTTACCGACAAGTCTCTTTACTCGTTCCGTAATGCATCATCCCGCAACTAACTCATTAGTCACATTGCTTGCAAGGCTTATAGTGATGTGCATTACCGAGAGGGCCCAAAGATACCTCTCCGACAATCGGAGTGACAAATCCTAATCTCGATATATGCCAACTCAACAAGTACCATCGGAGACACCTGTAGAGCACCTTTATAATCACCCAGTTACGTTGTGACGTTTGGTAGCTGTAGGATCGAAAGTATGTCTAGAGGGGGGGGGTGATTAGACTACTTGACCAAATAAAAATCTAGCCTTTTCCCAATTTTAATTCTTGGCAGATTTTAGCAACTTAGCACAAGTCAAGCAATCAACCTACACATGCAATTCTAAGAGTATAGCAGCGGAATGTAAAACAATTGCATATGAAGGTAAAGGGAGGAGTTTGGAGGGAGCAAACGCAATGTAGACACGGAGATTTTTTATCCGTGGTTCCGATAGGTGGTGCTATCGTACATCCACGTTGATGGAGACTTCAACCCACGAAGGGTAACGGTTGCGCGAGTCCACGGAGGGCTCCACCCATGAAGGGTCCACGAAGAAGCAACCTTGTCTATCCCACCATGGCCGTCACCCACGAAGGACTTGCCTCACTCGGGTAGATCTTCACGAAGTAGGCGATCTCCTTGCCCTTAGAAACTCCTTGGTGCAACTCCACAATATTGACGGAGGCTCCCAAGTGACACCTAACCAATCTAGGAGACACCACTCTCCAAGAGGTAATAAATGGTGTGTTGATGATGAACTCCTTGCTCTTGTGCTTCAAATGATAGTCTCCCCAACACTCAACTCTCTCTCATAGGATAGGATTTGGTGGAAAGATGATTTGAGTGGAAAGCAACTTGGGGAAGGCTAGAGATCAAGATTTATGTGGTTGGAATGGAATATCTTGACCTCAACACAAGTGTAGGTGGTTCTCTCTCAGAAAATGTATGTTGGAAGTGTAGGCATGTTCTGATGGCTCTCTCCACGAATGAAGAGTGGGTGGAGGAGTATATATAGCCTCCACACAAAATCTAACCATTACACACAATTTACCAAACTCGGTGTGACCGATTCAGAGAACTCGGTCGGACCGATTTGGTTCATAATGTGACCGTTAGGTTTTTCGGTGGGACCGACATGTCAACTCGGCGGGACCGATGTCATTAGGGTTAGGGCATAACGTAATCTTGGTGAGACCGATTACACAAACTCGGTGAGACCAATTTTGGTAATAGACCAACAGAGAGTTGGTCAGGCAAACTCGGTGGGACCGATTCGCTCATCTCGGTTGCACTGAAACGTTACGAAAGGGAAACAGAGAGTTTGCATTGCAATCTCGGTGGGACCGATCCCTCATCTCGGTTGGACCGAAACATTACGAAGGGAAACAGAGAGATTACAATCCCATCTCGGTGAGACCGAGACCCCTATCGGTGAGACCGAAAAGACTAGGATTTGTGGCAGTGGCTATGACAAGTGAACTCGGTGGCGCCGGATAGATCAAATCGGTGGGGCCGAGTTTGACTTTTGGTTTGGGACATATTTGGATATGAGAAAGTAGTTGAGGGTTTTGGAGCATATCACTAAGCATTTTGAGCAAGAACCTCATTAAGCAACACCTCACCCCCTCTTAATAGTATTGGCTTTTCCTATGGACTCAATGTGATCTTGGATCACTAAAAATGAAATGTAGAGTCTTGTGCTTTGAGCTTGAGCCAATCCTTTTGTCCTTAGCATTTTGAGGGGTCCACTTTCTTAACCCATGCCATGCCAATCATTGAGCTTTCCTGAAATATTTATCTTGAAATAGCATTAGCTCAATGAGCTATATGTTGTTAGGAATTACCAAAACCACCCAGGGATAGTTGCACTTTCAGTAGCACACAAAGTGTTCCTCCGGTATTCGGGAGTTGCATAATCTCATAGTCATAGGAACATGTATAAGTCATGAAGAAAGCAATAGTAATATACTAAACGATCAAATGCTAAGCTAACGGAATGGGTCAAGTCAATCACATCATTCTCTAATGATGTGATCCCATTAATCAAATGACAACTCATGTCTATGGCTAGGAAACTTAACCATCTTTGATTCAACAAGCTAGTCAAGTAGAGGCATGCTAGTGACACTCTGTTTGTCTATGTATTCACACATGTACTAAGTTTTTGGTTAATACAATTCTAGCATGAATAATAAACATTTATCATGATATAAGGAAATATAAATAACAACTTTATTATTGCATCTAAGGCATATTTTCTTCAGTTGGAGCTTGGTCACCATCGGCCGGAGCTCCGCTATGGAGAGCCGAGAGTCGCTAATGGGTATCCCCAGGTAGGACATGGGGAGTGAACCCAGCTGGCAATTAAGCTGGTCCGCGATATTCTGGCCCTCGGAAGGGGAGTAGCCCATAAGCATCACCTCACTTTTTGTCGAAGTTAATCTTGAGACCCGACATCTGCTGGAAGCATAGCAGGAGGAATTTAAGATTCACAATGTCTGCCGTGGAGCCTTCCACCATGATAATGGTGTCGTCGTCATATTGCAGGAAGGAGACCCCACCCCTCCTACAAGGTGTGGCACTATGCCGCAGATGTGGCCCGCTGCCTTGGCCTTATCTAGGATGGTGGCGAGGGCGTCGACCACCATATTGAACAGAAAGGGGGAGAAGGGATCACCCTGCCTTGGAAGAAGGGTCCGACCTCGCCGTTGATATTAACCGCGGTGCGCCCACAAGAAACCATCTGCATGACCTTGCTGACCCATCGATCATCAAAACCCTTCCGGAGGAGCACTTCCCAAAGGAAGGGCCAATGTACCATGTCATAGAATTTATTAAAGTCAATCTTCAGGAAGACCGCCTTCAGGTTTCTAGCACGGACCTCATGAAGGACTTCATGGAAAACCAAGACCCCATCCATAATATATCATCCTTGGATGAAGGGAAACTGATTGGGATGGGTGATGCGGTCGGCCAGCAAGGTCACCCTATTAGCGTACCCCCTTCGCCAGGATGCGGAAGATCACATTGATCACCGTGATCGCATAAAACTGGTGGATGTCCGAGGCCCTAGTGACCTTGGGGATGAGAGTAATGATCCCGTAGTTAAGGCGGGATAAGTCACTAGTGCCCACGTAAAACTCATCAAAAAGCGCCATCACTTCAGGCTTAATGACATTCCAGAAGGTTTGGACAAACTTGACCGGAAGGCCATCGGGGCCCGAGGCCGAGGATGGGTTCATGCCCTTAATCGCTTGCCAGACCTCATCCTCAGAAAAGGGGTCGTGAGGGCCGAGTTCTTAGCTGACGAGGCGCGCTGGTGTTCGGCCCATATATCATGGGCCAACGCCAGCCCTCCCTGAGGGAAGGCGGAGAGGTGGTCTTTATAACACCCATCCATGTGCGTGCGAATGTCCATCGGCCGCTGGAGAAGGGTCTCGCCATCCCAGAGGATAGAGATGGTGTTACGGCGCCTCCGTCCATTGGGCAATGGCTTGAAAGTAGGCCATGTTGGCATCGCGCTTGAGGACCCATTTCTAGGTCCCACGAAGGCGCTAGTAAGCCTCCTCGTCAGTGTAAATAACCGTCAGTTGATCCTCAAGATCGTACTGGAGCAGCCCCTCGTCGGACGATAAGCCCGACGTGTCAGCCCTAAGATCTAAGGCCTTAATGGAGTCAAGGAGAGCCTTTTTGCGCTCCTGGAGGCCCCGGCCTAGGTTGGCTCCCCAGTCCCCACCCTTCATAAACTGGCAGACGCGCTTAGCGCAAAAATGCTAGGAATCCACGACACACAGGTCCCGGTGGAGGGAGGGGAGCGAGCCTCGTCCCACTTGGTGCATACGGCCTCGATAAACCTGTTCTGGTTCAACCAAAAGGTCTCGAAGCGGAAGCGCGGAGGGGTCGGTGGGCGTTCATTCTCCGAGGAGAGGAGGAGGGGGACATGATCTGACCCAATCCTGGTAATCGCCCGGAGACTAGCTAGGGGGCATCGCAGTTCCCATTCTGGGGAGACGAACACGGGGTCCAGGGCCGACCGAACCTGGACCCAACCCTGTCTAATTCTCGGAGGCCGAGGTCGGCGATGCAATCATTGAACATTTGCATCCGAGGGAGGTTGACTAGACTGTTGCTTTTGTCCCCACCCACCACCACTGGCAGCTGAGCCGCCAGCACCTTCCTCCGAAGCTCGTCGAGGAAAGCTTTGGAACGACGGTGGTCGGCAGGACCG
This sequence comes from Triticum aestivum, assembly GCF_018294505.1. Classification (NCBI taxonomy): domain Eukaryota; kingdom Viridiplantae; phylum Streptophyta; class Magnoliopsida; order Poales; family Poaceae; genus Triticum; species Triticum aestivum. The sequence goes on from NC_057808.1 coordinate 100,186,753, forward strand.
TAGACTATGACTATCTCCCATTTGAAGTTTAGGGAGCACTCGAAGATCTCCATGCTGACGAAGAGCTCGCCACGGTCCATGCTACCCACCTCAAAGGTGGCATCCTTAACTCCTAGCAGGATGCCACCAGAATGGCATGTGGTCCCATTAGATGGGAGCCAATGCCAGGCAAATAGGTGGGAGCTCAAACGTTCCAGCTCCGGAAGAGCAAATTCTGACCGCATGGTTTCCTGGATTGCTACTATGTTGATCCGTTCATCACACATATACTCGACGAGTTGGCGGCGCCGATCATCTTGGCCGAAACCGCGGATGTTCCAGAAAAGTGTCTGCATCAAGGGGCCATTGATCGGGGGGCTGCCTGACCCCAAGACGAGCCTTTTGCAAACATGTTGGTAAAGACCAAAAGCAGAAGGCTCTGAGGATTCTGAAACGATAAGCAACTTTGGGCAGGCAAAAAAGTAAAAAATCCAGAGGCAATCAGAGTCTTGTTGATAATTAAAAAATATTACGCAAGCGGAGATCAGGTGTCGTACCAAAAAAGAAGAATAAACATCCAAAACAGAGGAAAAGTCTGAGGACCATGTCTGAAGTTTTGTCGAATATAAGGATTCAGAAATAAAATTCGGTAAAAATTATCGTATCACTAGCCAAGGCAGTAACTTTCTTTAGCTTATATAAGCTATATACCGCCTAACAGATCGTTATCTAATCATAAGTTGTGAATATCCGTTGCTTTCAATTTAGACTTTGCGTGGAAAATGAGAGTCGAGTACAAAATAAACCTACTATACATAATAGCATGCCATCACCATCCATTACGGTGCATAGTTACATAGCATCAATACCTCAAGCTAAATGCCACCGCATGCCAATTTTTTGCACACAGCCCACTGCCGTAGACAGGTAGCAACCACGACCATGATGCCGATGGCCACAACGACCAGGGCACCAGTCATCTCTATTGTGCAATCCTAAAATATCCAAATAAAGAGGAAACTTTACCACTGTCTGCTCTTAGATAATCTAAGCAGGCAGTTGATGAAAGCGATCGTGTCCAGCCCCAGGGACCGTCCGATTGGGCATGACAGGTCGAGATCACCATCGTAAAGGCACCAGTGGCTGCTAAGAGAATTGTTTAGCGGACGCGGAGGAATTGATCCCGAGCTCATATGCTCCCGCATGAACAGTAAAATCGAAAAAATATTGAAAAAAATTTAAAAAATTCCAAATTTTTTTTTGGAGAAACATTGACAAAAGTTCTAAGTGCCTGCAAAAATTCGTCGTGAAATCACATTCCTAGAAGGCATGGCAAAAAAACAAAAATAGTACTCTGAAAAAGCTACTTTCAAAAGCATTTTGAAGCACTGAATTTGTTTTTTTTGCCACGCCTTACAGGAATGTGATTTCATGATGAATTTTTGCAGGCACTTAGAACTTTTGTCAATGTTTCTCTCAAAAAAATTTAGAATTTTTTGAATTTTTTTTAATATTTTTTCGATTTTACTGTTCATGCGGGAGCATATGAGCTCAGGATCAAAAGATGACTTCCGTTGTTTAGCTCCATAATGAAGCCTAATCATTGTGCTATGTGATGGAGAGCAAACCAAAAGGCAACATAGTACATGGCCACTACGTGCCTTAAACTATGCTAAGATAGGACATAAAGCACTGCAGCCATAACAGCCGTATGACTAAACTAGGTTAGGACGGGCCCATTTCCCCTCATACAGCGAAGAAGGGACCGCAAATCCAAGATCATGTGCACTGCATGATTTGATCTGATGCATCCAGGAGACTGATACTACTCCTTCCGATCCAAAATAAGTGTCGCAGTTTTGAACTAAAATGACACTTATTTTGGACCGGAGGGAGTACCTTTTTTTAGGTTTCAGCACTAGTATTGAGAAGTGGTTCTTCAAACAAAAGGAATACAAAATACAGAGATGTGTGAACGAGTGGTGGACAGAAGTCAAGCAGTCGGCCTTGACTGAAAGCAGATATGCCTTTTTCTCCATGCTACCGGTTACTCCTACATTTTATGGTATAAAGAAACATTTTCCCAGCTTCCTAAGGTTTCAAGAACCGACCAGATGCATTAAGGTTCAATGAACCACATGCTGTAAATGCAGTCCATCGGACAGATAGGATTTTGACATACTGACAATACTGAAGGAGAAAACCTTTACCACATACCCACAACAATACTAGTTTATAGTTCTTTGAACATTTCGAAGAAGAAACAGTCCACCCTACAAAGTAACAGGTCAATGCACAGCATCATTTGAAATGGCCTCATCATATGTATTTTGCTGCCTACAAAATCAGTAGTCAAGCGTAATTGGGTATCTTTCCTTTCCCTTTTGTTGCGTCTCAGTATACTTCTGTAAAACTGTCATCAGATCATATTCTTTTCATTCAATGCAAGGCATGGGCTTGACTTGAACGCTGTGTGATGCAAGAAATTGTTGGCCAAGATCCCAATAAAGCATTGGGTTCAGAAAACAACCACCAACCAGCACACTGATACCAAGTCAGGGAACTCCAGAATGTTCTGGTGTGCAGAAAGATTTGGTAACTGGAGTAGAAGTTTGGGAGAGATAAACTCTGTAACTGTTGGGTTTGGGCAGATTACTATGGACTCCCACAGATTTTGTCGAAAAGCTGCATTGTTTCGTCATTTTTCGGAGGAATCATAACCTATCTTCTGAATGGTTCTTCCACAGGGTCGTGACAAGAACCCTACGGGAAGCCAACGACAGTGACCATCTTGAAACAGGGTAAGGAGAGTGCCAGAACATTGTGAAAGTCTAACCATGTCTGTGCAAGGGGTCCCTCTTGCCTCTTGGATTAACTGTCGAACAGTTGAGAGAAGCCAGGACATTTCATCAACTAAGACTATCATGCAATCAGCAGAGGTGGGGAAGATGGGACACGCCAATGGCACAGACATTAAGGTCCAAGAACTACAGAACACTAACTCAGGACAATCCAATAGTTCAACACTGTCTAACAGGATAGCGAAAGTTTCGAATGAGACTGAACATCTGAAACAAAGTAACGATCTGACTAGAAAGTCATCCAAAACTGGATCGAAGAACCAGCGTTTATTTGAGAAGCTATAGAGTCGATTTAAAAAAAAAAGGATCTGGACTTCGGTACATACCAAAAATATGTAGGTCAACTGGGTGCTATCTTCAGTTTGGATGTTTATCTATCATTGCTTGGATTTCCTATTTCACGAGAAAATTAACCGTACAAGCAACAAGTAAAAATATTAGAGTGCCTCATTTAATGTAGGCTCCCCCACTGCCTGCACACACACACACAAACAAACGCAAGCACGAGCTGCAAAACACAACATAACCGACAATTTTTTTTTGAACCGAAACCGTAGAACAATAGTTCTATGGTATTTTCATTAAATAAAATATATACAAACAAAGTTTAAATAAAGCAAAAATCACCCAATGCCTGCCCTAGGGAACATCAAATCAATTACAAGTTCTATTCTATCCAGACGTTGATCTTACCTGCCTTGACTGATTTAGCTCTGATCTGAGTAACCTGTTGGCCCTCCTTCAGGTAGTGTTTCCAAGTGTGAATCCTAGGTGCTGCTCTTCTGAAAATCTTCTCATTTCTGCTCATCCATATGCTCCAGCAACCCATAAGTATAATCTCCATCGCAATATCTGGTGGAAGTTTGAACTTTGTAAGCTGAATTTCATCATATGCACATATACCCCTCTGTTTCCCGGGTGTGAGCGTCTGCCAGCACTCTAGTACAAATTGGCAATCCCAGAAAACATGTGCTCGGTTTTCCTCTGTGGCGCCGGAGCATAAGGCACAATTGTAGTCCTCCAGATACATGCTCCTTCGGTGTAAGAGGTTTCTTGTGCTCAACCTATCATGAAGGAGCAACCAGAAAAAGATTTTGTGTCTCAGTCTGCATGCACTGCTCCAGAGTTGAGGGAAGATGTTGTGTGCTGTGTTGGTATCAATGATATTTTTGAAGGCAAAGTGTTCATGGCGGTCCTATCCCCTCCCGCGACCCCCGCGTCGCCACCCTAGCCGCGCCGCCGCGGCCCCCTCGCCACCTCGCCCCACCTCCTCGCCGCCGCCTGAGGCAGCCGCCGGGCAAGCCTGGGGCGCCAAGGATGATGGATGCGGGCCCTCGGCTGCCCTGCCTGCGTGGGGAGTTCCGGATCTGGAGCGGCTGCTCTTTTGGCAAGGCACGGCAGGCTCCGGCGAGCAGCCATGCGGGCGGTGGTTCTGGCGTCCTGGCCGCGCGGGCGGCGGGATCCCGGTGGTCGTTGGCGGCTGGCGGCGGCTTCTGCGGCGGTCGGTGCGCGCGATCTGGCGCCTCCCCTCCTCCCCTGTTCGGCGTGCGGGCCAGCCTGGTCGGGCCGCGCCTCCCTTGGTCGCTGGTCCTGTACAGGAGGCGCTGGTGGTGGCGGGGATTTAGTTCGGGCGAAATCCCTAGCCGGCCATGACCGGCCGCGCCGACGGCGACGCCTGAGGGCGCCGTTCTCCTCCTTGGAGGCGTCAGTATGGACTGGTCTCCTTACTTCCCCTTCCGCTAGGTCTCCCGGGTGAAAGCCCTAACTTTGTTGGGCGGCGGCGGCGCTCATGGCGCCGTTCCCTTCTTGAAGGCGCCGCTTTGGGAACCTTGGGGTTGGGTGGCGCTTGCGGGTGGTGGGCGACGGCGGTGGTGCGGTCCTATCATAGCATGGATCTAAGTCCGTTGCTTGGAGATGGACTCACGTTCGTGGAGGTCGACGTTTGGCGTCGTGGTGGCGTCGATTGCGGAGGACCTGCCAAGGCTCGCGTAGGTGGAGGTCGTCGTTTGGCGTCGTGGTGGCGTCGATGGCGGAGGACCTGCCAAGATTGACACCTCAATCTGCTCTGAAGATGGACCCGTGGAAGATGGCGGCGACGACACATGTGAGTGCGTTGGACCGGTTTGTGCCCTGGACCTGGCAGATGGCTCGGTCGGGGCCTCCGGCTTTAGATGTTAGGCTTAGGTGAGAGGTCTGGGTATGTGGCCCAGCTTGCACCCCTTCATCATATGGATAGGAGTAGCGGCACATGGCCAAGATGGTGGATTCAGGCATATTGTTGTTCTACTTTGTAAGGTCCTCGAGAATAATCAATAAAATGGCCGCATGCATCTCCCAGATGCAGAGGCCGGGGGTCATCCTCCTTTTCTAAAAAAAAAAAATCAATGATGGCCTTATACATCTTCATAGATGAGTACTTTGGTGAAGTCCAAGAATAAGTCCATGTATCTGTTTCATCCGAAGTTTCTCTGTTGTGTATGATCTCTTGTAATTGTAGTGCATTGAATTGATTGAAAGCTTGGAGTGAGAGTGGCCTGTGGAAAAGCTGACTGATCTCATTGAGTGCAAATACTTTGTGCAAGGAGATATCTCTGTTAGTAGCAAAAGAGTGCAACTTTGGGTACTTGTCTCTGAGAGGTTGTTCATGCCAGTTATCAGTCCGGAATAGTGTGGAGTTTCCTCTGCCAGCTTTACATACTGCCTGCTGTTTACATGTTGGCAGTAATCTGAGTATATCCTTCCAACATAACCGACATGATTCTCGGAAGGCCAAATACAGCTTCCAGTCTGTCACAGTAGAAACATGAACTGATTTTTCTTTCCATTGTAAAAATTCAAAACCGTAACATTCTGAAATTTTACCGCTAAAAACCGACAGTCATGCTAGAGCATAAATTCTTTTTTTTTTCCAATTTTGGTGCAACCATGATTTCCGAATGCAAAACAAAAATCAGATTCAATGTTTTTATTGAATAAAATATAAGATTTACCATTGACATGACTGTTATATGGTAGGTTACATTTGCAAACAAAATGCTTTTGTACAAACTCTTCGTATTTAGAAAGTTGAAATGTCATTGTTGCAGCTGCATGGCTTTAGTAAAAAGGAAATGCTTAGTTTACAATACTAAAAGGTACCATGAAAGTGAGACGATACAATCAAAAGACACACTGAAGCACTAGCAAGGGCTGGACATTATGCCCTGATGATCATAAGCTACACAAACTTTACTAATCAAACTCAGTTTCCTCTGCATGCAGGGCCACCTGGCGCTGCCAGCATCCAGTCTGCATAAGCAGCAGGTCGAGTTTTGTTCAGTTAGTTGTAGTACTTCTGTAGTTCATCTTGTTTTGTTCAGTTAGCTGTAGTAGTTCTTGCTTTGTTGTTTCTCCTTCTTTGGTTTTTCCTCTCCTGGTTTAGTAGGCTTGGTTGTACTACCGACACTTTGGCGTTCTTGTCCAAATACAGACATATCCGTAATTGATGCGACAAAAGTTTTATATCAACTGAGAAACAAAAGTCAAATTTTAAGCACCTCTCGAAAATCACGCAGGAGAACCCTGATTTCAAGTCCAATGACACTGGGCAGCACCAAGCTAAGAGTCAGGTTGTGCAGCAATTACTGTTTCCTTAGTAGTCAATTAGTTAAGGAGATAACTACAGTAGGCTATTTAGTTTACGAATATTTAGATAGTTTGCTATAGGATTTGAAATACATGTCATCTCGTTTCCTATAACTTTTCTTCCTATGATTTTCGAGATACTACAGTATTTAAACCTATAGAAAACACGTACTACAGTATTTTGCAGTTTGCAGTATCCCTAAATAAAATACCAGTTTGGCACTTGTGGTAGTAAGCATGTATTTTGTGTTTGTAAGACTTGCACTCGACCTATCTCCTTAATTGAATACATATACACATACTAGGCCATCGAATTAATCCTTGCCATATTCATTGACTGGCCAGATCAGTGATGGTAAAAAGTAGCATCAACATCTTATCTAAATATATGGTAAATACATACTATCTACAATATATTATGGAAGATAGTATTGCCGCGTATGATTAAGCATGCCCCATGAACAAATTCCACAAGACACGCACCATTAGGCGAAGAGCAGACACGAGAGAACCGCGTGGCAAGCTTTCTGTTTCTGTGTCAGAAAAATGAGGTCGCGAACTCTTCTCTTGATACTTATATAAAAAATAAACTACAGCACTGGAAATAGCACTGCTTATAAAACCACGTTTTTGCTTGCATCTAAACACCTCAAAGTATTTCAAACTATAATATTCTTTAGAAAACTATGGTGTGTTTTCATAATAGTGTAAAAACACTTTGCATCCAAATAGGGACTAAACAAATTTGTGGGATCAGCAAACGAACAAATTGCCGCCTTAAACAGACCATAAAACCTCCTCCAGGACACAAAGCAAGTTACCATACACATCTGATTACTCCAGTCTCCAAGTACAGTTCAGCAAACAAAAATCCTTAATCTGAATTCCAGAGAACAGAGCAGTAGGGAATTATACCCAAATGAACTTCAAACAGTAGTTAGTGCATCACTGTTTATGTAAATTTTAACTTCTTCAAAAAACCAGATGCACGAATCCCTGTGGAATTTTAAGACACCACCACACAATTGAATAACAATTGGCAGGGACAAGCAGATTGTGCAGGCTAGGTCTGGAATTGACAAGGGCAGAACCCAGGTGCGCAATCACATCGCTACTGGTGATAAAATATGAACCGCAGACATCATGAGCATCGGGTCACAACATAAGAAATCTCAGAGCACATCAAAGCATAAAAATCAATTGTAAGCGTAAGTGGGGTATCTTTCCTTCCCTTTTGTTGATTCAGTACTTCTGCAAAACTGTGATCAGATCATATTTTCATTTAATGCAAGTCATGGGCTTGACATGAACGCTATGTAATGCAAGAAACCAAGATCCCAAGACAGCATCGGGTCCAGAAACCACCACCAACAATCACACTGATACCAAGTCAGGGAACTCCAGAATTTTATCATAACCTATCTTCTCAATGGTTCTACCCCAGGGTTGTGACAAGAACCCCACAGGAAGCCAACGACAATGACCATCTTGAAACAGGATACAGTCGTACAGAGAGAAAACTGTGGAAGTCTAACCATGTCTTGCCAGGGGTCCCTCTAGCCTCTTGGATTAACTGTCAAACGGTTGAGAAAAGCCAGGACATGAACTAAGCGTCTAAGCCTATCATGCAATCAGCAGCAGTGGGGATGATGGGACACAGAAATGGCACTGACATTAAGGGCCAAGAACTACAGAACACTAACTCAGGATAATCAAACATTTCAACACTGTTTAACAGGATAGCAGAAGTCTCGAATGAGACTGGACATTGCATGACTCATTTCATCACCTTGTTACTTGATCCAATTATCATCTCAATTATGACTATCATGTTCTAAATATCTTTTTCTAGATTAAATTTAATATAAAATTGCTCAAATATTCAGTTCTACATACCTGCGCAGTAGTGGTGACATGTTTGTTGCATGCTTGTAATGCAGCTCCACTGCGCGTAGCTTGTGATCGTCTTGTTGAAGCGTGTGATCGCGCGTGTACAAACTAGAAAGGCGGTGCGAGGATAAGAGAGCAATGCATGACTGAGATGGTGCCCGTAGGAATAGCACTCCACTTTTCTTTACAGGCGGATCAGATTTGTTGAAGTGTGGTTTTGGGGAGGCATGAACCTTGTGATAGCCTGGCGCTTGTGTGGGTATCTGGAGTATTTAAACGCGCCCTTGTGTTGAGTAGAGTAGATGCGAGAAGGAAGAACAAGAAAATAGCCCAATCGTCTTCCTCGTGTCGTGTGTGTGCGCGCGTGCTTTTGACGCTCGGCAATGGAGAGTTCTCGCTATCTCCTCCTCCTGCTCATTGGACTGCTCGTCGCACCCTACGCGGTGGGAGAGCCATGTGACTCCTGGCACTGGGCGTACCTAACGAGCGTGTTCTGTATATCCAAGGAGCATGACAGCATACTTGCTTGCTGCGAAGTGCTGAAGTCCATCGTGAACATATCGCTGACAGAGGACCCTTTGTGCATGTGTAGCCTGACTGCAGAGCCACCTTTTATCAGCACTGGACTATTTATTGATGAACTCGTCGACAAGTACATAGCTTGTGGAGGTGACCGTGGTAAAGACGCCCAGGCCCTCTCCGATGCACAGGAGTATTTAACCAAAAACTACCACATTTCACGGACATGTGACAGAAAACTACCACTTTACGTTTTTGTGCGGAAAACTACCACTATTTGTCTAATCTTTGACTAAAAACTACCATGTCGCGAAAGTGCCCGATTCGCCTCTTATAAACGCTTTTCTGACAGGTGGGACCCACACGTCATCACCAACCTTCTTCTTCCTCCCCTCCTCTCTCTTTGGCATTTCAACAAACACCTCTTGCACATGGGACGGAAGCAGGGGAGCTCCTAGACACCACTCCCCCTGAGCTCGCTCGCATGCCGCAGCCGGGTAACACCACCACCGGGCACCATGGTCGCCTTCTTCACTCCCCGGCGTTGGTTGCGGACTGGAGATGGCAACGGCGTCGGCGCTGCGGCCGGCGTCGTGGCGGTGGAGGTGAGGCAGGGGCAGGCACGCGGGCCACGCGCCGCTGCCGCGCTCCCCGGCACTGGACCGAGGGCGGCATGCTCCGCGACGTGCCCGTCGGCGGCGGCCGCAAGAACAGGCGCAGCGGCGGTGGCAAGGGCGGCGCCAAGGCCCCCTCCCCCGTCACCACGGAGGTGTCTACTGCAGCTACCCAGGGCAGCGGTGCAGGCGCGCCGGCCGACGCCGTTGACGGGTTCATCCCGGCCGACTTCCTGAGCCGGTGTCTACTGTCGCGCCGCCGCCAGGACAGGCTGCTGCTAGGACGGCGCCGGAGCCGAGGTCTTTCGCGCGGAGGAGGAGGTCTTGGGCACGGCGGCAGCGGCGGGCGCTGCAAGCGACGGGCACGGCGAGCGGCGGCGCGGTGCGCGGCGGAACGGGCGAGCAGCAGCGGGTACAAACAGCGTTGACTAACGATGCCATCACTTATATGTGGGCCAGGCCTGTCATAAGTGCGTTTAAAATGGACGAAGGCGCCGATTTACAGACATGGTAGTTTTTAGTCAAAGATTAGACAAATAGTGGTAGTTTTCCGAAAAAAACGTAAAGTGGTAATTTTTTGTCACATGTCCGTGAAATATGGTAGTTTTTGGTTAAATACTCGATGCACAGTGGGTCAGTGGTATTTTCTTGTACTCTGCTAGAGGTTTCTGTCTTATTTTGTTCAGGACATAGTATGTTACATGTTCTCTATTCTCTTTTTTTGAGGACTATTTACATGTTCTCCGTTTTCTAGAAAACCAAGTTAAATGGTTTGTGTGGTGTCACATTTTAATGTCCGCCCCCACGTACTCTAAACTTCTCTCCTCTTATTTTCTCAAGTGTTGATCCTTAACTCTTTTTTCGTTAATGTTGATCCTTGTGTTTTCCATTTCGCCCAAACCTAGATTTCTTTGCTTTGACAATGAAAATCCGCTGTTTTGTAGTTTTTCTCTGTCGCCTAAAATATGGCTTCTCTAATGCAGGGCAACCACTGCCGCTATCTGAGCTGCAGGATGGATCTAGCTCTACCGATCAACACAAAGTGTCGCTCGCACCGGCTCCTCTCCCATAAGTCAGAAAATTAATGGAGAACTGGAACAGTAGTCTAGGGTTTGCCTATTGCTTGGGGAGCGGCCTCTGGGTCATGTGACTCATGTCCATCTTCTTGTACCCTGTGCTCACCAATTTATCTTAGGGAAAGTCTCACATCCAATTGTTCTTTATTTTACTCTCAACTAAGGTAGTACGAAGCACACAATCTCACAAGCGTTATATTTTGGTCTTTGACTGTATTTACTATTGCTAATTATCTTCCAGTTCGATTTTTACCTGAAGCAAAATGCCGATCTGCTTTGGGTGAACGTATGAACACACATAGGAAAGTGACCTCTGGTTGGAGAATGTAGTGCATAGAAAGATATACTCACATCTGTGTAACTCGGTATCTTGGATCTCCAAGCCTTGCTGCTCTGCTCAGACTGCTCTACTTGAAAAAGACCTGCATATTTATCCGAACATAGAGACTGCAAGCGGAAGCCTGGGTGTCTGCATTTGAGACTGCAGGTTCTCAGAAACGAAAACTGTCTGATTAAACACATGCTTGCATTCTTTATTTGTCAGATGAAACGAAAGATCATGTTTTGCTTGGTTGTAATGTAGAGAATGAAACTTTGTATCTGACACCGAGTACATAGGACTATCTAGTTATGCCCTAGAATCGGCGAACCACAACATTTCTTGCATTATTTGTCGAACAAAAGTCTTAATTTGGATCTTATCCTTACAACTGAACCCATGGCCGCTCATGGTAATGGTAGATCTAGCTATAACTGAGCAACAGTACATGAGACACTAAAATGTAAATGAAAAATGAAACTGAACTCTTTCATAGACTATGCTGGGAAGTGAAGCAGCTCGAGGGACAGAGACGTATGCATCATGTGTATGCATAGCTTCCGTTGGAAATCCCCGACAAGCTTGTCAATCAATTATCTACTTCCTTATTATGGGCCCAACAAACAAGGTGTATATGGAATAGATCTTTCTAGTTCCTTATTATAGCAGTCATCCAATCCTTTTGGGCGCATGTTGCCCAAGTCTTCTAGCTTGAGTTCATCTAGATGATAGGCATATCCTCTGTTCAACGTTTCACTGAAATAAATTATTTCTTTGTAAGGATGAAATCCAAGGATCTTAATATGTTCATCCCACCTGCGCCCTTCAAGTCTAGTTTCAAAGATTATCTCATGGTCTGAATTCAACTCGAACTTCTTTTTTACTGTACTGTAAATAGCTGGATTGATATCTGCCATAATCCAGCAGGGCCTGTGAACTTGTGGATCATAGTTTTGAGGTGGTGGGATTTGGTGAAGGTTGTTATCATGCTTCAGAAACCACTCACTCTGACCGCAGCATTCAGTGAGTATCCAAACTCGAAGATGACATTGACCATCAAGTGCTGCAAAATACACCCCCTTCTCTGATCTCCCAAGAAGAACCTGTGCCCACCGGTGCTGATCAACATCTGTTGGCAGTTTAATTGCTTGGTACGTGCCACTTGATAACGATATTCTGGCGAAAGGAGTCATTGACAAGAAGATATTAGTACTAAATCAAGAACCAATGCAAGCTCTTTATTGAAGAGGAAATAACATTGTAAGAAGAAATGATGGTGCTTAGAAAGTACAGTATACCTCATAACAAAATGACAGTGCACGTAGATTTCTCCATGCCAGTACACAGCGTATAGTTCATCTGGCATTGGCAGCTCAAGCAGTAACATGTCGGCAAGAGTCCCCAGGGCATCTCCCTGTCGGATGAACGATCTCTCTTCCCACCTTGTTGTTTCTGAAGAGAAAACATGCATCATGTATGGCGACGGAGGCCATCGCCAAACCCCAGGGGAGGAGATGGGCGTGGGGGCAGGCTTGCCCAACGTCGAGTGGCGGGATTGACCACATAATGATCTAGCAAAGCTAGGCCGTTGCATACATCATCCACAGAGATGTCGTCCGTGGGCATGAAGTGGAGGTCGGCGTAGCCGCGGATTGCTGAGGGGTCGAAGAAGAACTCCGTGAAGTCAAGCTCACAGAAGTTGATGAGGAAGCCGGCCAAGGAGAGCGGGAGGAGGTCCCGGTCCAGGAGACGATGGGCGTCGACGATGGCGTGCCAGGAGCGGCACACGCAGCGGGCTGCAGCAAGACTGCGCGGTGGAAGACAGCGGAGGACGTCCGCGTGCAGGTCCTCGGGCAGCCGCTGCGTCTGGTCCATCTCTCTACTTGTCGCCGCTGCTGGATCTGGATCTGGATCGCCGCCTTGCCCGGTTCTTCTCTCGGCATCGGCGTCCAACAAGAAAACCATCCTAAATGTTGGATATTGTCGCTCGCTTGACCGCTCACAGGGATGATTTATTGAGGACACATGCCACTCCGGATCCGAGCATTAGTCCAAAACAGCGAGCGTCCGAACGCCTGATCTATAATATCTCTCCCCCTGAATTTAAATTTGGCTCGATAAAATATCTGATGTTTACAAAGGAAAACAAAAAAACAACTAACCATTACAAAACAGAATCACATTGCAAAATTGATCTAAGAGTCAAGAAAATTGTATGGTGCACGTTGAAGATTGAAAATTGCATGAACTAAAAGCATCTACAACCGGACGCTTCAAACTCGTCTCATACGTCCGGGCGGGCGGGTCGGTCACTGTCCAGTCGCAAAATTTTGACCCAGACGGACGCCTCAAACGGGCCTCAAACGGTCGGACTGACCGGCACCCCCTAATAACTAACCCAGATATGAGACGGATAGGAGGGCATCCGGGCACGCCCACGCTGGCCCACCTGACCCACATATATTCCTTCCCACCCGCTCGCCAGATCAAATCCTAGCCACTTCACTCCACTCCCCTCCACTCCTCGTGGGCGTCGATCGACGCAAACATGGCGCGGCGTGCCCGCCGTGCGCGGCAGTGGGCGTGGGACGCAGCGACAACGCTCGTGTAGGATCGAAAGTATGTCTAGAGGGGGGGGTGATTAGACTACTTCACAACTGGAATCAGAAGATTTGCCATCAGCCACTTCTTCGTCGTCTGCTAGCTGACGGCAAAGGATGGCTTTACCGTTAGCTTGCAAAAAACAAACGGCAAAGAGCTGGCTGATGGCAAAGAACATATTTGCCATCAGCCACCTCTTTATCGTCTGCTAGCAGACGGCTGTTGGATCTCGGGTTCCGGCAAAACCCTCAAGGTTCGAACATTGGGGTGCGCATGAAGATCTCCCCCTACCGAACCACACCCTTAACCTCGCTACGATCTCTAAGGCTAGCTCGGCGAACTCGCAACACAAGAGACACAAGATTTATACTGGTTCGGGCCATCGTCGTGGTGTAATACCCTACTCCAGTGTGTGGTGGATTGCCTCTTGGGCTGAGGATGAACAGTACAAGGGGAAGAACAGCCTCCTGAGGCGGGGTGTTCTTGTGCTTGGTGAACTTGTGTGTGTGAGGATTACTCAAGATGAGATGCCTCCAACTATGGTGGCTAGTCCTATTTATAGAGGCCCTGGTCCTCTCCTCAAATATTGAGCGGGAAGGGAGCCAACAACGGCCAATTTTGAAAGGGGACAGCTAGTACAAGCTATCCTAACAAAAGCAGTCTTCGCCTGCAAAAGGCTCTGGCGGTGACGCTGCCTTGGGCTCCATGGTGACCTCCGTCTTGCCGTCCTACTGGTCTTGGTCTCGTTGCACCAATATGGAAACCATTGCTTGACGCCTCGGTATTCCTCGCCTGCGCTTGCCTCCTTAGCACCAAAGAGGAAACAAGGACACTGTGCGCGCTAGCGCCCGCCTGGTCTCGATCGTCATGGCTCACGTCACTGGAACCTCGCGAGGTTTGCCTTGCCTTGATCTCTCCGCCCCTCGCGAGCTAGCCTGGTGAGGCCGCTCCCGAGGAGGACTTGCGTCGTCCGCCTCGCGAGGCTTGACCCCTCGCGAGGGTCTTGAATGCTTGTTGGTGAAGATGGGCCGTACGGGCCCGCTCGCAGGGCTACGCCGTGGGCCGCAGGCAGGCAAGTATGGGGACCCCCATTCCCAGAGCGCCGACAACGGCAAAGAATTTTTGTCGTCTACTAGCAAACGGCAAAGAGGGTGGTTGGCCCACTGGCTAGTAAACCCTAACGCCCCCCCTCTTTGTCGTATGCTAGCAGAGGGCACAGAGCAACACGCTAGACGGCAAAGGAGAGGCAGACGACAAATGTTCAATTTAACTAAAGGCCGCGCTCCCGCTGTCCCCCTGTCTCTCTTTCTTTCCCTCTTTCCTCCCCGACGACCACCGCCGCCCCAACCACCCGCCGCCGCCGCGTCGCCCCACCGACCCACCCCCTTGGCCCCACCCCCTCTCTGTCTCTCCCCCCACCTCACTCGCGCGCCGCCCCGGCCATCCCCGCCCCGCGTTCCCGACAACGCCCATCCCCACCCCCCGGAGCCAGACTCGCTGTCGGCCCCTGCACCCGCCCCGCCCCCCGGATCCAGGCCACGGAGCCCGCCCTGCCCCATCGCCGGAGCCAGGCCACAGTGGCCCTGCGGCGGCCCCTGCACCCGCCCCACTGTCGGAGCCAGGCCGCGCCGCCGCCACCCTTCCCGCGGTCGTCCTCTCTACGGCCATCCTCCACCCTCCCAGCGACCATCCTCCATTGGCCCTCCTCCACCACTGCCGGAGCCAAGGTGGACTTTTTTTGTTTTTTTCCTACTACTCTTTGTTGTTTAGGTTTAGGTTATTGATAGGTTTAGGTTAATTAGTGGTAGGTATAGGTTAGTGCTAGGTTTAGGTTTAGATAATTAGAAGAAGAAGAAAGTTGAAAAAAGAAGAATAAGTAGAAGAAGAGGAAAAAGGCAGAAAGGAGAAGAAGAAGAAAGTTGGAAAAAAGAACAATAAGAAGAAGAAGAGGAAAAAGGAGGAGGAGGAGGAGAAGAAGAAGACGATGATGATGAAAAAAAAGGAGTAGAAGAAGATGATGAAAAAAAGAAGTAGGAAAAGTAGACAAAGAGGGTCGCCGAGGGTCGATGGTCGAGGGTCGCCGAAGGGTCGAGGGGAAAAGGAGTCAAGGGTCGAGGGGTCGAGGGGAAAAGGGGTCGATGGTCGAGGGGTCAATCCTCGACCCCGACACCCTGACCCCTGACCCGGACACAGCACCCGACACCCCGACCCCGACACGGCACCCCCGACCCCAACACATCACCCCGACCCCGACACGACACCCCCGACACACCGACCCCTGACACCTCTTCGGCCTCCTGTTGACCGAAAAGGTGCTCTTCCGCCTTCCAGAGGCCGACGGGGTCATATATATGTGAATTATGAGTTAGGTCATATATTATTTTGATTTTGTTATAAAAAACATCATATTTTGTGTTGATCTGGTGGTTTTAAATGTGCAGTTGTTTCATTGCTGCGAGGGTCTGGTGTTCGACGACCTCCCCGTGCGTTTGACGAGCTCCGCCCCTGCGTTCGTGGGTGAGCACGAATGACATCTCCTCCTCCCCCCTTCATTTGCGATGTTCCGGTCTTCGTGCCGATGAAACTTGTTAGCTATAGGTGTCTTCAATCATCAGTATGCGTGACCACTATGTGTCTCCCGTTTGAAAGGGTTACATCTATAAATATGCATGCATTTGCATATTTATAACTATGATCTTTCGAATTGTCCAACGTTATCCATGGTCAGCCCGAGTATGTGTAGACTGGGTTCGTTTTCCCATATGCTCTGCTCCGGATCCGATGCAGAATTTCATCAGTGCCTCCCTGTTGTTCTTCGGGTTCACATCCTCTCTGCTTATTGCCGAGACGTGTATCAGGAGAATAGCGGGGAGGTGCTGCCGAATTTTTTTGTCGGATCCAGAGTAGAGCATGGGAAAACGAACCCAATCTACACATACTCTGGTGGGATTAGGACCTATCTTTACCTATTAGCATCTAGGTTGCATGGACGTAATAAAGCTGACAAACTCCATTAACTGATGGATATGGTTTGCTGAATTATGTATATATTTCTTGTGTGTCCAGTAGCTAGGCAATATGAGTGATCGTGCGTGGATGTACACCGGTCACACTAGTCAGGAAGACATGACCGATGAATGGTTAACAAAAACCAAGGGTTTTGTGAGAGCCGCATTTGCAAATGGCCAGAGAAAAACCTGGTGCCCTTGTGTCCGGTGCGACAACTATCATAGGAGGAATGAGCTTGAAATGAGTAAACACCTGCAGAAGTTTGGTTTTACGCATGCTTATACGGTCTGGACATTTCATGGTGAGTCTGCCCAATGTGCCAGAGCCGAGGTGGTTCATCGTCGCACCGACGAGCATGGTAACGGGATGGAAGACATGGTGCAAAACTTTGATGATGCTTGGGACTCGGACGATGATATGGAGGAATCTTCAAAGGCCTTTAATGAAATGTTGGAGTCTTCAAAACGTCCTCTCCACGAGCACATCGAGCTTTGTTAGCTGGATGCCATCTCACAAATAATGGCTCTGAAGGCCCAATTGAACTTGGGCAGAGAAGCTACGACGAGATGATGACAGTATTTGGACGTCTTCTACCCAAAGGCCATGTACTACCTGCAAACCTGTACCAGTCAGAGAAAATCCTCCATGCTCTTAAGATGCCCTATGAGAAGATACATGCCTGTGAGAAAGGATGTGCCTTATTTAGGCTTCAGTATGCGGACTTGAACTATTGTCCCATTTGCAAGTCATCCAGGTATGTTGTGGTAGACAACGGTATGGGTGAAAAGACGCGGACCAAAATCCCCGTTAATGTTCTTTGGTATATGCCAATCGTACCAAGACTTCAACGCCTTTTCATGGTTGAAGAGACGGCCAGACAGATGACATGGCACAAAACGGGCAAAAGAACCCAACTAGATGCAGATGGGAAATTGATGATGGTGCACACATCGGATGGTGAAGCGTGGAAGCGCTTCGATGCATTACATGCGGAAAAAGCGGCAGATCCAAGGCATCCTCGAGTCGCCATCAACACGGATGGGTTCAGTGTGTTTGGTTTGACGGCAGCCCAATACAGTTGTTGGCCCGTATTTGTCATTCCACTCAATCCCCCCGGACAGATTATGCAAAGAAAGAACATTTTCCTGACGTTGATAATTCTAGGGCCAAACTATTCGGGGAAGAATATGAATGTGTACATGCAGCCGCTTAAGGACAAATTGCAAGAAGCTTGGGATAATAGGTTCAAGACATCGCCTTTAGCAAACATAACTTCATAATGCGTGTCCGGTACATGTACTCGACGCATGACTTGCCAGCGTATGCGCTATTCGTTGGCTGGTGTGTGCATGGAAGGTTCCCGTGCCCCACATGCAAGGCAACTCTTGAGTTTCGTTGGCTTTGGGCTGGTCGCAAGTTTTCTTGCTTTGACTTGCATAGACAGTTCCTCGATCCTCGCCATAAGTTCAGGAAAGACAAGAAGAACTTCATCAAAGGTAGAGTTGTCAAAAACTCTGCACCACCTGTGTTGACAGGCCAAGTGTGACGCCCCAAGACCGACGCTCCAGACGCCTGCCATGTTTTTCGTGTTCGTTGTGTGTATTTATTTGTTTGTTGCATTCATCATCCGCATTGCATCGGCACTCGTTGCCGTCATTGTTTTTAAAACTTGCATCCGCTCGTAGTTGTCGTGTCCCCCCTTGCTTTCGTTGACCGTTCCGAGTCAAACCTTGTTATTCGTTTGCCCTCTTGCCTAAACCGGAGTCTCTCTGTACAGTGCACAAACCCCCTTGTGTGCGCGTCCGAAGTTGTCCCAAACCTGAACCGGACTTTCGTTACCGTTGGGTCCGGATCATCCCCAAACATCTATAAAACATCTCCGTTTTCTTATTTGGACTCCATAGCCTCTTTTTTTTCGCCCGTCCGATTACGAACGTAGGGACGAGATAGCCCCTAGCCTAACCCACCCGCTTTATATACAAGTCTAAACCGAGACCAAATCCCTAATTTCTAGGGATCCTCCTAGTCGCGCCGCCACCCACTCACCATCTCCATCGGGATACTCCCAGATCCACCTCTCCGCCCGGCCGACCCGACCACCTCCCTCGTTTTCAGCACCGAGCCAACGACCTTCTCCTCTCGATCCATGGCCGCGTCCTCCCTGCCTTCTTCGCCAACCACCTCACAGCCTCGCACCCGAACACCGGCAGGCCACCGGAGCACCACCACCAGTGACCTCAACCACGAGGGCGTCGCCCTCATCCACCACGCTAGGAGCCCGAGCTCCTTCTCCCGCGTTTGTGCCCTGCCTCCCGAGACCAGGCGCCCTGTGCCCGCGACCCTCGCCCGAGCCGGCGACCTCCAGCAGCAACAACCTCGCCGGAGATGGGTTCCCCGCCGTGCCCTGCTCCCTTCCTTCCCCATCTGCTCTCTCTCTTTCTCTCTCTCACGCTGCTCTCTCTGTTGTCCTCGTAGCGCCGCCATGGAGGCCCCAGCTCCAACCCGTAGCAGCTGCACTGCCGGAGTCGCCAATGCCTCGTCTGCCTCCCCTGCATCACGCCCCGTCGCCGGGAGCTCGTCCCCAAGTTCCGCCACGCCGCTGCATCCTCTGCTTCCCCTGTGCACTGCGACCTCGCATGCCTGCTTCGCTCCATCGAGCAGTGCCACCGCCGGAGTTCCTCGTCGCCGGGAACCACCTCCCCGAACCTCGGACTGCCCGGATCCGCCGCGCCGCGGGTCCCCTGCCTCTGCATCGCGGCTCTGCCCGTCTTCTGCGTCGCCGTGTTCTGCTGCTGCTTCTGTTGGAAACGAGCAGAGAACGAGGCGCCCGCTCCCCCGTGCCTCGCGTTGACCGCGCCCTGCCTCCTCTCGCCTGGGCCAGCGCGCTGACTCAAGCCGGCACAGCTCCCTTGCCGCGGCCTGCTGCTTCACCGACCGGGCCGAAGCCCATGGGTGAGCAGGCCCCTCCAGCCCCTCTCCTGTGCACTATTGGCCCAGCAAGTTTCAGCCCGTGTTATGTTTTTTTTCCTGGTCCTGCGAATTTTGCCAATTATCCAGAGAATTACCGTTTTGCAGAAAAACCCTCCATGTTCATGCATGTAATAAATAATTAACCATGCTTCATATGTAAATAATTTATATATGTAAAATGCTTAGAATTTTATCTAGTTTCATAATATGCCACTCTCATCCATGTTTAAAATGTTTAAAATGCTGTTTGTTTAAATTTGCTCGAATGCCATGTTAAAATGATTTATTTCATAACTAATTAACCGTAACTCGGATTTTAATAAACTTTATAGTAAATGGGGTAGAAAAATGCATAGATTAACATGGTGCACTTTATTTTGCTGTTTAACAACATTAAAATTGTGTTTACGGCAGAACAGTAGCAAATTCAAAATATGCATGTGGGGATTTTCCGGAATTGTTGTTTGTTGTTTCCGGCCTCATTTAAATTGCCTAGATAGGTAGTTTTGTTATGCTTCACCCCTTGCCATGTTTAATAACATTTAATATTGTTGGGTACATAAATGAGAGAGAACTAAATAATTGAATGTGGTGTTTCATCAATACGCAAGTCGTTGCATATTGAGCTCCACTTAATTTGTAGTATTGTTTGTGCACCTTGCCATGCCATGCCTCATTAAACCGGACATGCATCATACTTGATTGTGCATCATGCCATGTTTCTGTGATGGTTGTTTACCATGTTGTTTGCTTCTTTCCGGTTTGCTTCTCTCGTTAGCTTCGGTTTCGTTCCGGAGTTGTGAGGATCCGTTCGACTACGTCCGTTTGTCTTCTTCACGGATTCGATCTTCTTCCTTGCGGGATCTCAGGCAAGATGACCATACCCTCGAAATCACTTCTATCTTTGCTTGCTATTTGTTCGCTCTATTGCTATGTCGCGCTACCTACCACTTGCTATATCATGCCTCCCATATTGCCATGTCAAGCCTCTAACCCACCTTCCTAGCAAACCATTGTCTGGCTATGTTACCGCTTTTGCTCAACCCCTCTTATAGCATTGCTAGTTGCAGGTGAAGATGAAGATTGCTCCATGTTGGATTATGTTTATGTTGGGATATCACAATATCTCTTATATTATTAATGCATCTATATACTTGGTAAAGGGTGGAAGGCTCGGCCTTATGCCTGGTGTTTTGTTCCACTCTTGCCGCCCTATTTTCCGTCATACCGGTGTTATGTTCCTTGATTTTGCGTCCCTTACGCGGTTGGGTGATTTATGGGACCCCCTTGACAGTTCGTTTTGAATAAAACTCCTGCAGCAAGGCCCAACCTTGGTTTTACATTTGCCTCACCTAGCCTTTTTTCCCTTGGGAGTCACGCTCCCGAGGGTCATCTTATTTTACCCCCGGGCCAGTGCTCCTCGGAGTGTTGGTCCAAACTAGAGCCACTTGCAGCGCCACCTCGGGGAAACTTGAGGGCTGGTTTTAGTTGTACGTTGTGTTCATCCGGTGTGTCCTGAGAACGAGGTACGTGCGACTCCTATCGGGATTGTCGACACATCGGGCGGCTTTGCTGGTGTTGTTTTACCATTGTCGAAATGTCTTGTAAACCGGGATTCCGAGACTGATCGGGTCTTCCCGGGAGATGGAATATCCTTCGTTGACCGTGAGAGCTTATAATGGGCTAAGTTGGGACACCCCTGCAGGGTATAAACTTTCGAGAGCCATGCCCGCGGTTATGTGGCAGATGGGAATTTGTTAATATCCGGTTGTAGAGAACTTGACACTTGACTTAATTAAAATGCATCAACCGTGTGTGTAACCGTGATGGTCTCTTTTCGGCGGAGTCCGGGAAGTGAACACGACTTTTGGGTTATGTTTGACGTAAGTAGGAGTTCAGGATCACTTCTTGATCATTACTAGTTGACGACCGTTCCGTTGCTCCTCTTCTCGCTCTTATTTGCGTATGTTAGCCACCATACATGCTAGTGCTTGCTGCAGCTCCACCTCACTACCCTTTCCTACCCATAAGCTTAAATAGTCTTGATCTCGCGAGTGTGAGATTGCTGAGTTCTCGTGACTCACAGATACTTCCAAACAGTTGCAGGTGCCGATGATACCAGTGCAGGTGATGCAACTGAGCTCAAGTGGGAGTTCGACGAGGACCTTGGTCGTTACTTTGTTTCTTTTCCTGTTGATCAGTAGTGGAGCCCAGTCGGGACGATCGGGGATCTAGCATTTGGGGTTGTCTTCTTTTATTTTGGTTCCGTAGTCGGACCTATGTGTGTACTCTGATTGATGTATGATTTATTTATGTATTGTGTGAAGTGGCGATTGTAAGCCAACTCTTTATCCCATTCTTGTTCATTACATGGGATTGTGTGAAGATGACCCTTCTTGAGACAAAACCACAATGCGGTTATGCCTCTAAGTCGTGCCTCGACACGTGAGAGATATAGCCGCATCGTGGGCGTGGCACCAAGAGACCCTGGATCAGTTAAACGCTCTCGAGCTAGATCTAGAGCGTCTAGGGTATTTCAAGGGGTATAATTCAAAACACGCCTGGACTCACAAGTCATGCTTGTGGGATCTGCCTTACTTCAAAGACCTCCTTTGCCCACACAACATCAACGTGATGCACACTGAAAAGAATATCGCTGAGGCACTTTTGGTATATTGTTCGTCATAGAGGGGAAGTCAAAGGATAATACTAAGGCTAGAGTCGATCAAGAGGCTCTATGTGATAGACCGTTACAAAACATGCAAGAACCGAAAGGAAAGCAGAACTGGACAAAGCTAAAGGCATGGTTCAATCTTGGAAGGCCAGCTATGAGGGAAATTATCTTGTGGGTGAAAATGCAGTTGATATTCCCCAATGGGTATGCAACGAATCTAAAGAAGGGAGCGAGTCTTGAAAAATTGAAATATTTGGTATCAAGAGTCATGATTGACACATATGGATTGAGCGGGTAATGCTGGTGATGTTGCGTGGCTTAATCCCTAAGGATGAATGGCTTGTACTGGCAGAGCTGAGCTATTTATTCCGTGTTCTTTGTGCGAAAGAACTATCGCCTGGCCTGCTAGAAGAAATGGAAGAGTTGGCACCGGAGTTGATCTGCAAGTTAGAGAAGATCTTTCCGCCGGGCTTCTTTAAGCCAATGCAACACTTGACTTTGCATCTCCCGGCCGAGGCAAGATTGGGGGGGGGGGGCCTGCAAAATCGTTGGTGCTACGCAACTGAGAGGATGCATAAGACGCTTCGAGCAAAATGTAAAAATAAACGTAGAATTGAAGCATCGATGGCCAAGGCATTCATTACTGAGGAGGCGGCAAACTTCGTGACAGCACACTAAGAAGCCAAAAATCGTAATTTGCATAATCCGAAGCCTCGATATGCTGGAAACCCTAAAAAGGGTGGATCCAACCTCAGCCTATTCAAAGGGAATCTCGCACCAGCCGGTGCTTCTAATTCCTTATCGTTGGGTGTCGAAGAATGGCGGACCATTTCGTTGTATATCTTCAACAACCTAACAGAAGTGCCGCGGTACATCGAGTAAGTTCTTGGTACATTGTTTCGCAACTTCTAATTCCTTTGAACTGCTCTTATTCCCGGATATTTGATACAGTCGATACGTCGGTAAATTCTCGTATGGAGCGGTGATCGAAAAAGATTCCATCGAAGAGTATGAGCTTCTAGCAAAGCATGGAGGCGGCTATCCCGGTTTCATCTCTTGGTTCAAACAAACGGTAATTTCCATTAGACCATTTCATTTCTTCGTCTAATTTGCGGCTAATGCAAGACTCCTTTCGTATTAAACTTGTAGGCTAATTCAGAGTTTATGGACGCCGAATTGAGACAAGTCGCTAATGGTTTTGACTTTAAGGTCCGTTCATTTGACAAATACGACATCAACGGGTATCGCTTTCGTACCTATGGCAAAGAGCTATCTATGGCTGACCGAAAGTCTACCAATTGTTATGTCTCTGTTATCGGCGAAGGAGATACTGAGTATTATGGAAGAGTTAAAGCAATTTATGAACTTCTATTATATGGTATAAACCCACCAAACGTCGTAGTCTTCAAATGTTATTAGTTCTAGCCGAAGGAGACTAGAAGGACTCCTGAACATATAGGGCTAGTCGAAATGAAACAAAGCACCCATTTGGATGTTCTCGATGTCTGTATTACGGCTCAACATGCAACCCGAGTTTTTTATCTACCGTGGGCCTGTCAAAGTGATCCAAATATCAATGGTTGGGATGTCGTTTATGAAGTGACGCCACGTGTTAGACCACCTCCCCCCAATGAAGAGGATTATGAACCTCACATTAACCCAGATAAATATGAAGGAGAATTCTTCCAAGAAACACGTCTTTCCTAAAAACATTTCAAAAACCGCTCTACTTCACCCCAGAACATTGAAGTAGACAGCGAGAGTGAATCCGACTTCATGCCTGAGCCGGAACAAGAAGAGCCGTAACAAGAAGAGGTTACTGCTGTGGATGACCTGTCAATGCTTGACCGATTACGTAAAGGAGGCCTTCCACATGTTGATGCATTTATTGATGATGATGATGATGATGAGCACGTCATTACTGATAGTGATGTTGATGATGCATTTTTTGCTCCTGGAGGATATATAGATGATGAAGAGTAATAGTAGTAATGTCAGGTATTCAATTATTATTATGTACATATATATGTAACATCCCAAATTTTCAATTTGGAATGTTATACATAGGTCATCATATGCATATCGTATTTTATCTGCATTTTGGTTTTGATCCTAGAAATTCTAAGCAACTCAAGGACCCACGAAGAGAGTTGGGGATTTCATTTATTTTCATATTTGAATTTTTCTCAAATAATGAAAAGAGGATCATTTTGGTTGTAATAATTTTTCTCTCCGAACTATTTCAAATTAAAAAAATAAAAGAGAGGAGATAATATGACTTCTCCAAAATAAAAGAAATATAGGAGGAAAAATGTTAAAACCAAATAAATATTTTATTTGTTATTTTATTTGAATTAGAGAAAAACATGCATTTTTCAAAATTGCATTTTTAGGCCAGAAAAATGTTCACTTTGTTATTAATATTTTATTAAGATGGTGAAAATTGTTTTTTGGCATTTTTAGAATTTTTTATATTTTAATTAGGATTTTTCATTTTTGCTGGAATTTAGTTTATTTAAAAAAAAGGTTCCCGGACCGAACTGGGCCAAAGGCCCAGCCGGCCCAGTGCGCCACCGCCTCGCCCGTCCCGCGCCCGAGCCGGAGTCCGGCCGCCGCCCGGCTCCGCCGCCGCCGTGTCCGAGCGGGACACCGCCCGCCCTCGCCCCCTCCCCCAAGCCAGCATCCCCCCGGCCCCCTTTAAATACCGCCGCCCCGCCGCCTCCTCCCCTCGTCCCGCACCACCACCACCGCCGCCAGTGCCGCCCGCCGTCGCAGCCCGCCGCCGTGCGCTGTTGCTGCTGCCGCCGCCGCCCCGCGCCAACGCCGCCGCCTCGTCGAGCCGCCGTCGCCGTTGACCCGCCGCCGGTTTTTGTTCCGGTCCGTTACGGTTTTTTTTAAACCCTAGATCTACACCGGTTTTTTTACCGATCGGTTTTCTCGGTTTAGGTCTATTCCGCGAACGTTCGTTCGTTAGTTCGTTTTAACGAACGTTTTCATTCGTTCGCCTCTGTTAGCGGACGTTCGTCCGATAGATTTTTCTTTTTCCGTTTATTTTTGCCAGGGACCTATCCGCGATTATTTTATCGCAAATTAGCCCCTGTTCTTCAAACCCTCGCAACTTTTCAACCGTTCGTCCAAATCCAGTGAAACCAACGCCGAAATCTTCATCTCGAACCCCTCTTTCCGGATTATCAACTTGAATATGATTTTTGACAAATTAAAATTTGGTTTTAAGCAGATTTGAATTCAAACTTCTTTTGATCGTAGTTTCAGTTTCGTAGCTCCGATCGGTGTGATTCTTTTTGCAAATCGAAGCTCTTCAGCTGAACTTTCAGATTGGATCTTCTTATTTGAGTTTTACCCTTGCATCTATGCTTGAGCGCTTATGTATGCTATTGTTTGTTTGCGATAGAATTCCCGGAGTGCGAATCGTGCTACTACGAGTCTCTATGGTTTGTGGATCATCAACAAGGCAAGTAACACGTTGATCATACCCCTTTATTACCCAGTTTTTATGCATTAGCTACAGTCCTCAAACACTGCATGGTTAGGATGTGATTTAACTTGTGGGTATTGGGAAGTAGATGATGAGGTAGAATCTATTGCCCTTTTATTATCAAACCCTTGGGAGTTACGTCTACGTTATGCTTATACTGCTATGCTATGCTCGTAGACGTGGTTTGGTTTGAGTGATCCATGACAGATGTGAGATTGTTAATTAATGGTTAAACTTAAGGTGGCTACATAAATACACATCTGGGTGGATTGGTTGCGGGCACCTGGGGTTATACCAGTGTTGTCCTTTGGTTCGCCACCCAGGCTCAAAGGGATCATAAGATTATTCATGCTAGAAACTTCCGTGTGCAGCCACAAGCTATTATGGGCTCTAGCATAGTTGAGTATGTTGCATGACCTCTTTCAGTGGTAGGCTAGCAGATGTAGGGGAAAGTAGGTGTAACTGTCTATCCAGAGTAAAGAGTTAATGCTCCTGAAAGACTGTGTCTCGGTCATCCGTTTCTCAAACACCGTGTAGTGCGAGAAATCCAACGGAGGAGATCGAGTCTTGTGGGGAAAAGTGCGCAAACCTCTGCAGAGTGTACAAACTAATCATGGTTAGCCGTGTCCCCGGTTATGGACATCTTGAGTATCTGGTTCTTGGATTATCATGTTGATCTCATCAGTCTAAATTAATTTGTTGGGTTGTTAACTACTGTTTAATTGGGATTGAGTTGGGGTTACCATTCTCACTGTTTATCAACTACCATGATAGTTAACAAAATATATTCCTTTGTTGTAGGAAAAATTGGCTTTTCGCAAAACATTATAACCATAGAGCCTCCACCAGCCATATATGCATGTAGTGATAGCATTTATTCTGTTCATTGCTCTACTGTGTTATTTTGCCAGCATATTCCATGTGCTGACCCGTTTCGGGCTGCAACATATCATGTTGCAGACTTTTCAGACGAAGAGTAAGGTGCGCTAGGTCGTTGTCGTGCACTCAGCTATGCCGTTGGAGTTGATGGACTTGCTTTATCTTCCAAGCCTTCCGATGTTATCTTATTTAGATGGCCTTAAGCTATATTATTGTAATAAGCTCTCTTTTGAGACATTCGATGTAATAAGTGTGTGATTGCACTCTATTATAAATCCTTCAAGTACTGTGTGTGTCAGCATTACCGATCCAGGGATGACACTTATACACAAAGATTTGACCGTCTGAGGTCGGATCGCTACAAGACGGTAACAGAGCACACGCTGATTGTAGGACACGACCACTAAGATAAACCATAGGTCACTCTTCTCTACTCATTTCTGACTCCTCTCCATTTTCCACTCTATAGGATGGCGGACTCAAGGAACAAATTTGCACAACCGGATGAATACACCCCTTTTGGGAGACACTTGAAAGGAGTCACTAGGTACCTGAGTATTGGAATACCAAGCTTCACCGGGACCTACACCGCCACTTTACCAGAAGAGGAGCGTTGGATGATTCGAGTTCAAGTTCCAGGAAGGACATTCACGCCAGTTACTGAACCCATAGAGTTTTCCTTTGATGCACCAACCTGGAGTCTAGGTAAGAGCATGGCAGCCCACATCGCCATGGGACGCATCGGCAAAGTTTATCACAAGGATCTTAAGGACACCATCTACCAGATATGTGGGCGCCGAGATGAGCAATGGGGGATGATCAGCACCAGGAGGGACAGGTCCATTGCAGCTTTCATCCAGGAGTTAAACCAACACATTCGTCGCCAGGAGAACCATATGTGTGCAAGCATGATAGATCTGAAGAAGGTGATGACCAGGAACATGGAGCTAGAAGAGGAACTCAAGTCTACCCGCGACGGATATGAGGAGGAAATCGCAATACTAGTGGAGAAGAATGACGACCTGACAAGGAAGCTAGGAGTGTTCATGGGAGACCCCGTGCCAGGAGGAGATGACGGCCCTCCCGAGGACATCCGTTCTGAAGACTACATCATCATCGGCGACACCGACTCCGACCCCGATAGTAGTGATGATGATTACGAAGACGAAGCTGGAGCGGATATCATGGAGTCTTCCACCGATCAAAATTTCTAGTCGACCACCATATTATCAGTAGTATTTCCCCATGTATATAGTCCGAGCACTGTAACGATAGTTAGATCGATTGTATGCCCTTGTTTGAATTAATTGGTGTGATATGAATGTGTTTGTCTCATGTGCATATGGGTAGTGCTTTCTCACTAGACCTCACTCTATTCTAATCTCTTCCCTCTAAACCCATCAGATGCCTCCGAGACGTGACCCCGGATTTGTCTTCCCACCGAAGCTCACTCAGTTGATCCAACAGCAGAATGCCTTGATGGAGTTGCTAGTCCAGAACCAAGGCAACAACAACAACAAAAACAACAACCCATCGCCACCACCTCCAGTTGACAACTTTAGCCTGTTTTCTGAGGTTGCAACTGCCGGTGTTTTCCAGTAGCACTGAGCCGATAGTTGCTGATGACTGGCTATGCATGATTGGAAGGGAGTTGGCCACCGCAGGTTGCACAGACGCAGAGAAGGTGCGTTTTGCCGCACACCAATTGGATGGACCCGCAGCCTCATGGTGGGAGAATTACACAGCCACTTTCCCTATAGCCAATGTCACTTGGGAGCAGTTTCAGCAAGCATTTCGCACCGCACATGTCTCAACTGGAGCTATGAGCATGAAGAAGCGTGAGTTTCGCAACTTACGCCAGGGAAACCGTACTGTGGGGCAGTACATGTATGAGTTCAGTAAGTTAGCTCGCTATGCCCCGGATGATGTGGACACAGATGCCACGAAGCAGGAGAAGTTCATGGAAGGGTTGAATGATGAGATGAGCATGCAGTTAATGGTGGCAACATTTAACAACTACCAGGAGTTGGTATACAAGGCTCTAATGATTGAAGGGAAGCAGCAGCAGATTGATAGCCGCAAAAGGAAGTATGGACAAGGGAAGTACAATTCAGGAGCTCAGCAGAAGCCTCGTTTTACCCCGAACTCGGGAGGATACACCCATAACCATGGAGGCCATATCCACAATGGAGGAAGTTTGCATAACCACAGTGGCTCCAAGAATGGAAATGGGAATGGAGCAGGTAGCAATCAGAGCCGCTCTAACCCGGCCACACCCGCCAAGAAGGACCAAAGTCACATTACTTGTTTCAAGTGCGGGAAGACTAGACACTATGCCAATGAGTGTCCTGAAGCAAAGAATGGAAATGGCAATGGAAGCTCTGGGAAGAAGCCCAACCCTTTCAACAGAGGACAAGTGAACCACGTGAACGTGGAGGAGGTTGAAGAGCAGCCAGATGCAGTTATAGGTAAGTTTTTGGTTAAGTCATTTACTGCAATCGTTCTTTTTGATACTGGTGCATCACATTCATACATTTCAAGGGGATTTGTGGATAAGTATAAGTTTCCCACCAAAGTTCTTAGGACACCTATGTTAGTAAGCTCGCCAGGAGCGGAGTATATGGAAAGCCAAGGATGTTTTCAGATGCCATTGACCATAGGTAGGCATGTTTTCCCCTCAGACTTAATAATTCTGGAGTCGCAAGGATTGGATGTGATACTAGGAATGGATTGGCTATCGATGTATGGAGGAAACATTGACTGTGCTAGTAAGTCGATACTTCTCACCACCCCGGAGGGAAAAATGATTAAGTATGTATCCAGGCATGAAACAAAGAGAACCCAAGGAAATTCCCTCTCAGGAGTTATTCAGGAGGAAGTTCCTGTAGTGAAGGACTATCCAGATGTATTTCCAGAGGAACTACCAGGCATGCCGCCGGATCGAGACATTGAGTTTTTGAGAGAGCTGTTTCCAGGCACCAGACCGATATCAAAGAGACCATACCGGATGCCCGCAAATGATTTGGAGGAGATTAAGAAGCAGATTAAAGAGTTATTGGAGAAAGGATACATTCGACGAAGTTCGTCACCATGGGGAGCCCCACTGCTCTTGGTTGAGAAGAAGGATCGATCGTTGAGAATGGTTGTTGATTATCGTGCATTGAATGAAGTGACGATCAAGAACAAGTTCCCACTACCGATGATCAATGGTTTGTTTGACTAGCTGCAAGGAGCTAAAGTATTCTCCAAGATCGATCTACGATCAGGATACCACCAGCTGAAGATCCGAGAACAGGATATACCTAAGACAGCTTTCACCACAAGGTACGGGCTATATGAGTATACGGTTATGTCATTTGGATTGACTAACGCCCCAGCCTATTTCATGAGTATGATGAATAAGGTGTTCATGGAGTTCTTGGATAAGTTTGTCATGGTGTTCATTGATGATATTTTGGTGTACTCGAAGAATGAAGAGGAACACAAGGAGCATTTGCGTTTAGTTCTCGAGAAGCTCAGGGAACATTAGTTGTATGCCAAGTTCAGCAAATGTGAGTTTTGGTTGAAGGAAGTTGGATTTCTTGGACATGTTATATCAGGAGAAGGTATAGCAGTAGACCCTACCAAGGTTAAGTCAGTCACTGATTGGCTAGCACCCACCTCAGTTGGAGAGATCCGCAATTTTCTAGGACTCGCGGGATATTACCGGAGATTCATTGAGAATTTTTCCAAGATTGCGAAGCCTATGATGGAGTTATTGAAGAAAGACACTAAGTTTAAGTGGACAGATGAATGCGAGGCAAGTTTTCAGGAGCTGAAGAAACGTATGGTTACAGCCCCAGTGCCGATTCTACCGGATATACGTAAGGATTTCCAAGTGTATCGCGACGCTTCTCGCTTAGGACTTGGAGGTGTACTTATGCAACACGGAAGAGTTGTTTCATATGCCTCACGTCAGCTTCGACCGCATGAGTTGAATTATGCCACGCATGATTTTGAGTTAGCAGCTGTAGTTCATGCACTCAAGACCTGGAGACATTTTCTTATTGGAAACCGTTGTGATGTGTACACGGATCACAAGAGTTTGAAGTACATTTTCACTTAGAAGGAGCTGAATCTCAGGCAAAGAAGATGGTTGGAGCTTATAAAGGATTATGACATGAATTTGCATTATCATCCAGGCAAGGCCAATGTCGTAGCAGACGCTTTGAGCCGAAAGAGTTATGCCAATACCCTCGTAAGCGGAGGATTACCAAAGGAGTTAGCCGATGATCTTAGGGAGCTTCATTTGGAGATAGTTCCTAGAGGTTTTGTTGCAGCGATGGATGTTCAGTCGATATTATTGGGAAAGATTCGTGAAGCTCAGAAGGATGACAAGGAAATTGCTGAGATAAAGGAGAAGATGAGCAAAGGAAAAGCCAAGGGTTTTCGTGAGGATGAGCACGACACCTTCTGGTTTGAGGACCGTATATATGTACCTAATAATGGAGTGATCAGGAAGTTAATACTTCAGGAAGCTCATGACTCGCCATACTCGATACACCCCGGAAACACCAAGATGTATTTGGATTTGAAGGAGTGTTTTTGGTGGACAGGAATGAAGAAGGATATTGCCGAGTATGTAGCTGTATGTGATGTATGTCAGAGAGTGAAGGTAGAACATCAGAAGCCAGCATGATTACTGCAACCTATGACGATACCCGAATGGAAGTGGGACAAGCTTGGCATGGATTTCATCACCGGATTACCCAGGACCCGATCGGTATATGATTCTATCTGGGTAGTAGTGGATCGTTTGACCAAAGTAGCTCACTTTATCCCAGTGAAAACCACCTATACAAGTGCAAAGTTGGCCAAGATATATATGACCAGGATCATATGTCTGCATGGAGTTCCTAGGACCATCGTATCAGATAGAGGGACATAGTTCACTTGAACGTTTTGGCATCAGTTGCACCATACTTTGGGGACCAGGCTAGATTTTAGTACAACCTTTCATCCGCAGACAGATGGGCAGACCGAGAGAGTCAATCAGATTCTGGAGGACATGTTGACTGCTTGTGCGCTAGATTATGGATCTAGCTGGGATGATAATTTGCCTTACGCGGAGTTCTCATACAACAACAGCTACTAGGCCAGTTTGAAGATGGCACCTTTCGAAGCTTTGTATGGAAGGAGGTGCAGGACACCGTTGATGTGGAATGAAGTTGGAGACCGTCAGTTGTTTGGACCTGATTTGATTGAAGAGTCCGAAGAGAAGGTCAAGTTGATTCGTGACAGACTGAAGGTAGCTCAGTCCAGGCAGGAGAGTTATGCAGACTCAAAACGCAAGGAGGTAGTCTATGAAATCGGAGACCGATCATATCTTCGTGTGTCACCTCTGCGAGGAGTTAAACGGTTTGGAGTTAAAGGAAAGTTAGCCCCGAGATTTGTAGGACCATACCGAGTTTTGGAGCGTATGGGAGAAGTGGCCTACAAGTTGGAGTTACCCGAAGGATTGTCAGGAGTTCATGATGTGTTCCACGTTTCACAATAGAAGAAGTGCCATGCTGAGATGGCCGATATACCTCTGAGAGATACAGTTCCCCTGGAAGTAATTCAGTTGGATAGTGATTTGATCTACGAGGAGAAACCAGTCAAGGTTCTCGAGTTTGCCAGCCGAGTCCCACGCAGCAAGGTTATCAAGTTTTGCAAAGTTCAGTGGAGTCACCATACCTAGGATGAAGCCACCTGGGAACGAGAGGAAGATCTACGGAAAGATCACCCACACCTATTTTCTAGCCAACCCGAATCTCGAGGGCGAGATTCATCTTAAGGGGGGTAGTTTGTAACATCCCAAATTTTCAATTTGGAATGTTATACATAGGTCATCATATGCATATAATATTTTATTTGCATTTTGGTTTTAATCCTAGAAATTCTAAGCAACTCAAGGACCCATGGAGAGAGTTGGGGATTTCATTTATTTTCATATTTGAATTTTTCTCAAATAATGAAAAGAGGATCATTTTGGTTTTAATAATTTTTTCTCTCTGAACTATTTCAAATATAAAAAAATAAAAGAGAGGAGATAATATAACTTCTACAAAATAAAAGAAATATAGGAGGAAAAATGTTAAAACCAAATAAATATTTTATTTGGATTTTATTTGTTATTTTGAGAAAAATATGCATTTTTCAAAATTGCATTTTTAGGCCAGATAAATGTTCACTTTGTTCTAAATATTTATTTAGATGGTGAAAATTGTTTTTGGCATTTTTAGAATTTTTTTATATTTTAATTAGGATTTTTCCTTTTCAATGGAATTTAGTTTATTAAAAAAAGTTCCCGGACCGAACTGGGCCAAAGGCCCAGCCGGCCCAGCGCGCCACCGCCTCGCCCGTCCCGCGCCCGAGCCGAAGTCCGGCCGCCGCCGTGTCCGAGCGGGACACCGCCCGCCCTCGCCCCTCCCCCAAGCCAGCAGCCCCCCGGCCCCCTTTAAATACCGCCGCCCCGCCGCCTCCTTCCCTCATCCTGCACCACCACCGCCGCCGCCAGCACCGCCCGCCGCCGCAGCTCGCCGCCCCGCGCTGCTGCTGCTGCCGCCGCCACCACCGCGCGCTGCTGCTGCCGCCGCCCCGCGCCAACGTCGCCGCCTCGCCCAGCCGTCGTCGCCGTTGACCCGCCACCCGCCGCCGGTTTTTGTTTCGGTCTGTTTCATTTTTTAAACCCTAGATCTACTCCGGTTTTTTTACCGATGGGTTTTCTCAGTTTAGGTCTATTCCGCGAACGTTCATTCGTTAGTTCGTTTTAATGAACATTTTCGTTCGTTCGCCTCTGTTAGCGGACGTTCGTCCGATAGCTTTTTCTTTTTCCGTTTATTTTTGCCAGGGACCTATCCACGATTATTTTATCGCAGATTAGCCCCTGATCTTCAAACCCTCGCAACTTTTCAACCGTTCGTCCAAATCCAGTGAAACCAACGCCAAAATCTTCGTCTCGAACCCCCTTTTCCGGTTTATCAACTTGAATATGATTTTTGACAAATTAAAATTTGGTTTCAAGCAGATTTGAATTCAAACTTCTTTTGATCGTAGTTTCAGTTTCGTATCTCTGATCGGAGTGATTCTTTTTGCAAATCGAAGCTCTTCAGTTGAACTTTTAGATTGGATCTTCTTATTTGAGTTTTACCCTTGCATATATGCTTGAGTGCTTATGTATGCTATTGTTTGTTTGCGATAGAATTCCCGGAGTGCGAAGCGTGCTTCTACGAGTCTCTAGGGTTTGCGGATCATCAGCAAGGCAAGTAACACGTTGATCATACCCCTTTATTACCCAGTTTTTATGCATTAGCTAAAATCCTCAAACACTGCATGGTTAGGATGTGATTTAACTTGTGGGTATTGGGAAGTAGATGATGAGGTAGAATCCATTGCCCTTTTATTATCAAACCCTTGGGAGTTACGTCTACGTTATGCTTATACTGCTATGCTATGCTCGTAGACGTGGTTTGGTTTGAGTGATCCATGACAGATGTGAGATTGTTAATTAATGGTTAAACTTAAGGTGGCTACTTAAATACACATCTGGATGGATTGGTTGCGGGCACCTGGGGTTATACCAGTGTTGTCCTTTGGTTCGCCACCCAGGCTCAAAGGGATCATAAGATTATTCATGCTAGAAACTTCCGTGTGCAGCCACAAGCTATTATGGGCTCTAGCATAGTTGAGTATGTTGCATGACCTCTTTCAGTGGTAGGCTAGCAGATGTAGGGGAAAGTAGGTGTAACTGTCTATCCAGAGTAAAGAGTTAATGCTCCTGAAAGACTGTGTCTCGGTCATCCATTTCTCAAACACCGTGTAGTGCGAGAAATCCAACGGAGGAGATCGAGTCTTGTGGGGAAAAGTGCGCAAACCTCTGCAGAGTGTACAAACTAATCATGGTTAGCCGTGTCCCCGGTTATGGACATCTTGAGTATCTGGTTCTTGGATTATCATGTTGATCTCATCAGTCTAAATTAATTTGTTGGGTTGTTAACTACTGTTTAATTGGGATTGAGTTGGGGTTACCATTCTCAATGTTTATCAACTACCATGATAGTTAAGCAAAATATATTCCTTTGTTGTAGGAAAAAATTGGCTTTTCGCAAAACATTATACCCATAGAGCCTCCACCAGCCATATATGCATGTAGTGATAGCATTTATTCTGTTCATTGCTCTATTGTGTTATTTTGCCATCATATTCCATATGCTGACCCGTTTCGGGCTGCAACATATCATGTTGCAGACTTTTCAGACGAAGAGTAAGGTGCGCTAGGTCGTTGTCGTGCACTCAGCTATGCCGTTGGAGTTGATGGACTCGCTTTATCTTCCAAGCCTTCCGCTGTTATCTTATTTAGATGGCCTTAAGCCATATTATTGTAATAAGCTCTCTTTTGAGACATTTGATGTAATAAGTGTGTGATTGCACTCTATTATAAATCCTTCCAGTACTGTGTGTGTCAGTATTACCGATCCAGGGATGACACTTATACACAGAGATTTGACCGTCTGAGGTCGGATCGCTACAATATATTATTAATTAGTTCATGTTATTAGGTATTCAATTTTTTATTATGTTGTTGATGATGATATACTTAAATTATATACATATGATTCATGTCAGGTGATGACCCACAGGTATAAGGGATCAATTGTTGTCCTTTTGATAAGTAAGAGTGTCGAACCCTACGAGGAGAAGAAGGAAATGATAAGTGGGTTTCAGCAAGGTAATGTCTGCAGGCACTGAAATTGGAAGTAACAGATAATTTGGTAGCAGGATAATTTGTAACGAGCACGTAACGGTAACGGCAAATAATATGCAGCAAGATAGCCCAATCCTTTTGTGGCAAAGGGCAGGCCAAAACGATTTCTTATAATAAGCAAAGTGTTCTTGAGGGCACACGGGAATTCCATCTAGTCACTTTCACCATGTTGGCTTGATTTGTGTTCACTACTTTGATAATTTGATATGTGGGTGGATCGGCGCTTAGGTGTTGTTCTTACTTGAACAAACCTCCTACTTATGATTAACCCCCTCGCATCCATCCGCATCTACGAGAAAAGTATTAAGATAGAATCTAACCATAGCATTAAACTTTTGGATCCAAATCGGTCCCTTACGAAGTAGCGCATAAACTAGGGTTTAAGCTTCTATCACTCTGGCAACCCATCATCTAATAACTACTCCACAATGCATTCCCTTAGGCCCAAATATGGTGAAGTGTCATGTAGTCGACATTCACATGACACCACTAAGGGAATTACAACATACATATTATCAAAATATCGAACACATATCAAGTTCACATGATTACTTGCAACATGATTTCTCCCGTGACCTCAAGAACAAAAGTAACTACTCACAAGTGATAAACATGTTCATGATCAGAGGGGTATTAAATAGCATAATGGATGTAAACATATAATCTTCCACCAAATAAACCATATAGTGATCAACTGCAAGATGTAATCAACACTACTAGTCACCCACAGGTACCAATCTGAGGTTTCGGTACAAAGATTGAACACAAGAGATGAACTAGGGTTTGAGAGGAGATGGTGCTGGTGGAGAGGTTGATGAAGATTGGCCTCCCCAAGATGAGAGGGTTGTTGGTGATGATGATGACGATGATTTCCCCCTCCGGGAGGGAAGTTCCCCTGGTGGAATCGCTCCACTGGAGGGCAAAAGTGCTCCTGCCCAAGTTCCGCCTCGAGACGGCGGTGCTCCGTCCCGAAAGTCTTCTCATTTCTTCTAGGTAAAAATGATTTATATACCAGAAGATGGCACCGGAGGTGGGACGAGGAGGGCACAACCCACCAGGGCGCGCCCAGGTGGGTGGTGCCCACCTGGTGGGATCCCTCTGGCAGTTATTCGCTCCAATAATTCTTATTTATTTCATAAAAATTGCTTGTGAAGTTTCAACTCATTTGGAGTTGTGCAGAATAGGTAGCCTGACGTAGCTTTTTCAGGTCCAGATTTCCAGCTGCGGAATTCTCCCTCTTTGTGTGATCTTACATATTATGAGAGAAAAGGCATTAGAATTACTCCAAAAAGCATTATTATGCATAAAAACATTATAAATAACAATAGGTAAACATGATGCAAAATGGATGTATCATCATGTATTCAATTCTTTTTATGTTGTACTAATTTCGTTTACTCTTTGTCATTGTAGGTGTTGACAGATGGTGGGCGCGGGTCGAGAGCGCTCCGAGCCTGCTTCCTCGGCGTGTGCTGGGAGGGGTACTTCCATTCCACCCCAGCACCTCCGGAGAGCGCTGCTAGACAGTATGCAGACGCCACCGGCGGGCGCTTCTTCTTCGACCAGGAGAGGTCGGGGGAGGACGAAGAGGGGTGCCAGAGGTGGATGTGGCAGCGGGAGAGGTAGGAAGGCTGCTACGCCTTCCTCGCTGCCACCCCCAGCTGATTCACCCAACCACAGGACTGCTCCGTCTGAGGTGGACCCGTCTGACGTGGACCCGTCTCGGACTCCGGTCCACGAGGCTCGGGTCGCCAAGCCTTCGCCCCACGAGACTCCGGTCCCAGAGTCTTTGTCCCACAAGACTCCGGGCCCATAGTCTTCGTCCCATGAGACTCCGGAGGCTAGTGGCCATGCTGATGGTGGCGAGGATAACTTTTCTGATGATAGCTATAGCAAGGGCGAGCTGGTTGAGGGGGGCAAGGTCTACCAGCGTGGTGGTACAAAGCTCCCGCCCGTGCCGATGACTCGCGAGCAAAGGTGGTTGATTGCACCTAATGGGGAGAGGTAAGTGCATTTACTCCTTTTTTAACCTTTTGCCTTCATGTTTCTTCAAATTAATATCTAATGCGTTGGCCTTGTCATACTGCAGGGGTTGGAAACACGCCCCTAGTGTCCACAGGCCCAACCAGGTCCTTGGTGTGCTTTACCGGCAGAACTTCCCGGGGTGGGTCACATTGCCCGGTAATGGTCAGGTTCCACAGCTAGCACTGAGCTGGGAGCTGTACTTGGCTGCCCCGGCCCCGCCGGAGGAGAGGGTCGATGGTGTCTTGTGCGAGATGATGGCCGACATTGTGATCTAGACATTTTGGGTAATTTCTCCTTTACATAATTAAAAATCAACAGTGCCTAGTGATTGTACTAATCAGTGTTGTCTTGTTTGATTTTAGAACTTCTACATGTGTCTTGAGGGACAGGAGGAGGCCGCGGCTATGGTTGTCGAAGCCGAGTGCAAGCGCCTACTTCAGAACTTAGGGCACGAGGCTCGGGTGCAGGCTCTTCGAGACTACTATGCCTCGACTGGTATTAAGAGGTCCAAGACGAAGTGCCGCGACAAGTTTCTGAGTAAGGAGAAGTACATGTAGGTAATTTCCTATTCTTAAGGCCTTGTACTTAGTTTCCTTGATTTGATTCGTAGGTGTAGCGCTGAAATTTCTCTTGACTAACTTAGGTGCCCCCGAGATGGGCTGCGGATAGGATGGACTATTGGGAGGCGTTGGTGGGTGAGTGGTGCTCTCCCCAATGGCTAGCCATCCACAACAAGGCCAAGGATAAGCGTGCCCAAATGGTTGGTGTGCCACACCATCAAGGGAGCTCCAACCTGTATGAGTACGGGGATAATTGGGTATGTGGTTTGCTTCATGGTTCATGCAATTTCATTCTTCATGCTAGCTTGAGCCCTTAACTAATATTTTGTTCCTCTCTTTTAGGCGTGACACAACAAGAAGGAGGTGCCAAGGGTGTTCGATCTCTATGCCATGGCCCATACTGCCCCATACAAGAAGGCCAAGGCATTCTCTGAGTCTGACCTCGATCATCCACAAAGCTTCACCAACATCTCCTCCCACCACAAGCTCGTGAAGTACAGATCCGAGGGGAAGGCGAGGAAAGGGGAGGACTTTAACCCGAGCCAGAGTCCTTTTGATCTAGAGCTGGTGATGATATCTGGTGGCGAGAGGTCCCATGGCTCGATAGTCATTGGGGATGGACTGATACATTGTCCTTGCACTCTCCCGGAGATTAAGAAGCGCCAGACGAGCTCTGATCCTGAGATAAGTCCTCGTCCATGGCCAATGGAGCTCGCCATCGAGGTTAGTTATACGGACTCAGATACCTTTCCTCCATTACATTCTGTGTGCGGCCGTCGATGATTACAATGCTAACGAGTGGTGTTGCAGGCTATTCTTGAGAAAGAGAGATTGAACACCCAGGCGCTTCTAGCGGAGGCAAACAGGCAGGCGGCGGAGAGGGAGAGGTACCTGGAGGAGAGGATAGCTAGCCTGTTGGAGGAGGAGAGGAACCGGAACGACACGTCTCACCGGGCCCTATACAAGCTCCTCGTGGTAAGTTTCTCCTGCATATTAGCCAAATCATGCATGTAATGTTCGTTTCATTACTAACTAATATGACTGACTCGTGAAAACCAAATGTGCAGTCCGTGTGCCAGGCCAACGGTCAGACCCCTCCGCCGATGCCCCAGATTGCTCCGGTGACCACGATGAGTTTCATTTGAATGTTCATTAGTTACTAGTATTCACATTTGAGTTGCATCATGCTAACGAGACATTGCAAATGATCCTTGGTGCAGCGTACCTCCCGACAAGCATCGACCGATCCTTCTCCGTCTGGCACTGGCACTTGCGCGACCGCGACCGGTCCTTCACCTCCGTGATGACGGCAAGTTTTCCCAAGTGTTTTGCTTAGACAGATTCTGTTTTTTATGCATTGTTTTGCTAATTTTGTTGAAATTGTCGATTTTATCGGTGGTATAAGCCATGGAGATGTTATAATACAGTAGCTACAATGCAGAAACAAAATATGAATGAGTTTGCAACAGTACTTGAAGTGATTTGCTTTATTATACTAAGGATCTCACGAGGGTTTTGTTAAGTTTTGTGTGATTGAAGTTTTCAAGTTTTGGTGAGATTACGATGTATGAAGGAATAAGGAGTGGCAAGAGCCTAAGCTTGGGGATGCCCGAGGCACCCTGATACGTCTCCAACGTATCTATAATTTATGAAGTATTCATGCTGTTATATTATCATGCTTGGATGTTTTACAATCATTTTATAGAAACTTTATATCATTTTTTGGGACTAACCTATTGACCCAGTGCCCAGTGCCAGTTTTTGTTTTTTTGCTTGTTTTTTACATCGCAGTAAATCAATACCAAACGGAGTCGAAACGCAATGAAACTTTTTGGAGATTTTTTTGGACCAGAAGACATCCAGTGGGCCAGAGAAGCACCTGGGGGGGTGCCCCGAGGGAGGCACAATCCACTAGGGCATGCCTGGGGGCCCAGGCATGCCCAGGTGGGTTGTGCCCACCTCGGTGGCCTCCGGCACCCCCTCTTCGCCCTATAAATCATCAAATATTCCAAAAACCTTCGGGGTAACCCTAGATCAGAAGTTCCGCCACCACAAGCCTCTGTAGCCACGAAAAACCAATCTAGACCCCGTTTCGGCACTCCGCCGGAGGGGGAGATCATCACCGGTGTCCATGTTCATCATCCCGACGGCCACCATGATGAGGAGGGAGTAGTCCACCCTCGGGGCTAAGGGTTTGTACCAGTAGCTATGTGTTTAATCTCTCTCTCTCTCTCTCGTGTTCTTGAGATGTCACGGTCTTGATGTATCGTGGGCTTTGTTAATATAGTCGGATTATATGGTGTTTTCCCCTCCCTATCTTGTTGTGATGAATTGAGTTTTCCTTTGAGATTTCGTTTTATCGGATTGAATACGTTTATGGATTTGAGAGCACTTGATATATGTCTTGCATATGAATACTCGTGGTGACAATGGGGTATCATATTGATTCACTTGATATGTGTTTTGGCACTCAACTCGCGGATTCCTGAGGTGACATTGGGGTAATCTATGCTTAGGGGTTGATGCAACTTCTCGTCTTTGTTTCTCCGGTAGAAATCTTGGGGCACTCTTTGAGGTTCTTTGTGTTGGATTGAGTATTATGAAACTGAATTTGCTTTGGTGTTATTTTAGTACAAACTCTAGAATAGATTGATCGGAAAGAATAGCTTTGAGGTGGTTTCATACCCTACAAAAAATTTCTTCTTATGTTATCCGCTACATAGGAACTTTGGAGTGATTCTTCATCGCACTTTGAGGGATGGTTATATGATCCAATTATATTAGCATTGTTGAGAGATTGCACTAGCGAAAGTACGGACCCTAGGCCTTGTTTTCAAGCATTGCAATACCATTTGTGCTCTGTTTTATCAATTGCTACCTTGCTGTTTTTTATTGTTCCTATTACAAAAATCAATATCTACTATCCATATTGCACTTGTATCACCATCTCTTCGCCGAACTAGTGCACCTATACAAATTACCATTGTATTTGGTGTGTTGGGGACACAAGAGACTTTTTATTATTTGGTCGCAGGGTTGTTTGAGAGAGACTATCTTCATCCTACGCCTGCCACGGATTGATAAACCTTAGGTCATCCACGTGAGAGAAAATTGCTACTGTCCTACAGAACTCTGCGCTTGCAGGCCCAACATGTTTCTACAAGAATAAAGTTGCGTAGTAGACATCAAGCTCTTTTCTGGTGCCGTTGTTGGGGAAGCTAGGTAAGTGGCACTCACATCCCGTCAACGAAGCTCTTTTCTGGCGCCGTTGCTGGGGAGGTGAGTGCTTGAATGTATATCTTTCGATCTTGCAATTGAATCTTTTAGTTTCTTGTTTTATCATTAGTTTGGTTTATAAAACAAAACTACAAAAAAATGGATTGAGGTTGCACCATATTGTTCATCCTTATAATGTCTTTGTGAAAATGATGGAAAGGAAAATTGTGCTTAATTGATAGAAGAAGAATTATACAAAATGTTTGACAAAAAATCTTTGAATGATGAGCATGATTGTAATGTTGTTAGTATGAATTGTTTGAATATCCATGATGCTAATGATGTGCAAAGCCATAAGTTGGGGATGCTATGTTTGATGAAGATGATATTTTTAGTCCCCCAAGATTTGATGTGCAAATTTGTTATAA
Source organism: Triticum aestivum (assembly GCF_018294505.1). Taxonomy (NCBI): domain Eukaryota; kingdom Viridiplantae; phylum Streptophyta; class Magnoliopsida; order Poales; family Poaceae; genus Triticum; species Triticum aestivum. Next base: position 100,228,278 of record NC_057808.1, read on the forward strand.
TGATTTCATGCCTCCTATTTATGATGATTATAATGATGAAAGTGGATTTGGAGAGGTCATGGCTTTATTTAGTGATGAATCCACCATTTTGGATGAGGCTTGAATTAACTATGATAACAAAGTTGCTATCTATGATGATTATGGTGATGACTTGTATGCTATAAATAATAATGATAACCATGGAACTTGTCATCATGATTTTAATTTTCACTCACATGATAGTTATTTTGTTGAGTTTGCTCCCACTACTACTGTTGAGAATAAATTTGCTTATGTGGAGAGTAATAAAATTTCTATGCTTATGCATCATGAAAAGAATGATTTATGTGATAGCTATATTGTTGGATTCATTCATGATGCTACTGAAAATTATTATGAGAGAGGAACATTTGCTTGTAGGTATTGCAATAATATCGACTTTCCTCTCTATGTGTTGAAATTTTTGAAGTTGCACTTGTTTTGCCTTCCTATGCTAGTTGATTCTTTCTCCCATAAATTATTTGCTCACAAAATCCCTATGCATAGGAAGTGGGTTAGGCTTAAATGTGCTAGTCATATGCTTCATGATGCTCCCGTTATGTTTCAATTCTTATCTTTTATGCAAGCATCATTGAACTCATCATGCCTAGCTAAAAGGCATTAAAGAAAAGCGCTTGTTCGGAGACAACCAAACATTTACCCTTACTGTTTTGGTGTGTTCAGATTATTATTATATGGTAGTAATCATGTTTTATTGCTTTTGTTTCAATATAGTACCAAGTAAAGCCTTTGGGATAGCGTGGATGATAGTTGACTTGAATTTGTGTAAAAAGAGAAACTTTTGTGCTCAGTCCAGGAATTTTGAAAATTCACTAGAACGTGATTTTGATCTGAATTTTTTACAGGTGACAAATATACGAATTCTCCATGTTTTCCTAATTTTTAAAATTTTTGGAGTAGTAGAAGTATGGTTGGAGTACAGATTACTACAGACAGTTTTATTTTTGAAAGATTCTGTTTTCAATGCATAGTTTGCTTGTTTTCTAGTTTATATGGCTTATATTGCTCAATATAAATTGTGTAAATGATGAGGTATAGTAGGCATTATGTGAGAACAATTATGAATCTTGTCTTTGACAGTACCAAAGTGAAACGGTTTGCTCTTTATCATACTAACCTATCTCACGAAGTTCCGTTAAGTTTTGTGTGATTGAAGTTTTCAAGTTTTGGGTGAGATATCGATATGAGGAGAATAAGGAGTGACAAGACCCTAAGCTTGGGGATGCCCGAAGGCACCCCCAAGGTAATATCCAAGAAATATCTAAGCAACTAAGCTTGGGGATGCCCCGGAAGGCATCCCCTCTTTCGTCTCCAACATTATCGGTAACCTCACTTGGAGCTATATTTTCATTCATCACGTGATATGTGTTTTGCTTGGAGCATCATTTTATTTTGTTTTGATTTGATTTCTGTTATTTATAATAATGTTTTGCATCTTTTATTTCAATAGAAGTGGCAAGGATAGCCTTTACCATGCTTATCTTGCAAGTATATGTGTTGTTGTTTCAAAACAGAAAGTTTATCGCTGTTGCAAAAATTCCCTAGAAAAGTCAGAATGCGATAAAGTATTGAAACTTTTTGCAAAATAAGCTCTAATAAATTTTTCTACAATGTGGTAAATTTTTAGAATTTTTGGAGTTACAGAAGTATGATTGTTCTTGCATTCTTTACAGACCGTACTGTTTTGGCAGATTGTTGTTATGTTTGCATGTTTAATGATTCTATTTGAGGATAGGAGTATTAAATATGCAGAGGCATTTAGTATACAATGTTGAATAATAATTTTTGTGATTTGCTACAGTAGAGAATGATAAGGTTTTGCGTTGAGTTATACTAACTTATCTCATGAGTTCTTGTTGAGTTTTGTGTGGATGAAGTTTTTGAGATTTAGGAAAACTGTGATATAAAAGGAATTAAGGAGACACACAAACTCAAGCTTGCGGATGCCGAAGGCATCCCAAGTTAATATTCTAATAAGTCTCAAGCATCTAAGCTTGGGGATGCCCTGGTAGGCATCCCACCTTTCTTCTTCAACAATTATCGGTTAGTATCGGTTGAGCCTAAGTTTTTGCCTCATCACATGATGTGTGCTATCCTTGAATTGTCATTTTGTTTTGTTTTACTTGCTGTTTTAATAAAATACTTAGATCTGAAACTTTTAAATAAGAGAGAGTCTTCAAATAGCTACCCATTTACATAACTACTCGCTTGATCTTCACTTATATCTTTTTGGAGTAGCTTGTCATTTACTCTTGTGCTTCACTTATATCCGATGAGTAAATTGTTGAATGAATTGAATATCATGAAGTTGAAATTATATCATGACTAGTGGTAGCTTCACATTGGGTTTAGAAAGTGAAATCTTTTGAAGCTTGACAATCACAATATTGGTCATACAAGCAATTCATGAATGATTAGAAGGAAGAGAACTTTCACATGCAAATGCACTATCTTGGAAATCTTTTGTAACTGTGAGCCCCCATCAAAATATTATATGCCAAATTGTTGACGTTGGACAAGGAAAACAACGTAATGATTTATGTTTGTTCATATTCACATAGAAGTTATATTGTCATAGATCCTTCAACATGTGGTGCTTGCCCCCCATCTTTTCTAGCCAAAAATTCCACACCAAGTAGAGATACTACTTGTGCATCCAAAAACCCTTAAACCCAAATCTTATTTTCAAGAGTCCACCATACCTACCTAAGGATTGAGTAAGATCCTTCAAGTAAGTTGTCATCGGTGCAATAAGGCAATCAAAATTGCTTCTAAAAGTGTTAGATCATTTAGTGTAAGAGAAAGTTGAGCATTGTACGAACTTGTGATGGCAAAGAATGAAAGCGACAGACTGCATAATAAAGGTTGCTATCACAAGGGGCAATATAACATGACGTTCTTTTGCACTAAGGGATTGAGCATACAAACAAAAAGTGCATGGCAACCTCTGCTTCCCTCTGCGAAGGGCCTATCTTTTACTTTTATGTATTTACTTTCATGCAAGAGTCAAAGTTTTTCTCTTTATTCCTTTTTGTTTTTCTCTTTTGGCAAGCATCATGTGGCGAGGAAAGATCTAGGCACATATATCCAGCTGGATATGGGTAGCATGAGTTATTATTGTTGACATCACCCTTGAGGTGAATTCGTTGGGAGGCAAATTTATATGCCCCTATCTTTCTATGTGTCCGGTTGAAACGTTTTGCTCATGTGTATGCGGTGAGTGTTAGCAATCATAAAAGACTATATGATGGTTGAGTATGTGGAGCTCTTACTTAGACTCTGTTGAATAAGTTGAATTGCAATTGTTTGGTGACTAAGCATATAGATTGTGGAGTTTCAAGAGAATTCATTGTTTGAGCCTTAACATGTGAATTGGTTGCTACTTTTAACATGATGAGTTTTATGAGAAAGAATTGCTGTTACGATGCTAGGAGAAGTGATTGAAATTATCATTGATCAAACTTGCACACTTTGCTAGCATTCACACTTCATAAATTATTTCTTTTATCATTTACCTACTCGAGGACGAGTAGGAATTAAGCTTGGGGATGCTGATACGTCTCCAATGTATCTATAATTTACGAAGTATTCATGCTGTTATATTATCATTCCTAGATGTTTTACAATCATTTTATAGCAACTTTATATCATTTTTTGGGACTAACCTATTGGCCCAGTGCCCAGTGCCAGTCACTGTTTTTTGCTTGTTTTTTACATCGCAGGAAATCAATATCAAACGGAGTCCAAACACCGCGAAACGTTTTGTGGATTTTTTATGGACCAGAAGACATCCAGTGGGCCAGAGAAGCACCTGGGGGGGCCCCGAGGGGGGCACAACCCACAAGGGCGCGCCTGGGCCCCCAGGCGCGCCCAGGTGGGTTGAGCCCACCTTGGTGGCCTCCCGCACCCCCTCATCGCCCTATAATTCGTCAAATATTCCAAAAACCCTTGGGGTAACCCTAGATCAGAAGTTCTGCCTCCGCAAGCCTCCATATCCACGAAAATCAATCTAGACCCCATTCCGGCACCTTTCCGGAGGGGGAGATCATCACCTGTGGCCATCTTCATCATCCCGGCGGCCACCATGATGAGGAGGGAGTCAGTACAAAAAAAATACACTTCTGTGATGATACGTGTTTGTCACAGTAGGTCACGTTTTCTGTCATGCATGTACATCCATGATGATTTTATGACAGAATCAATAGTCATACCTATGCTGTCGTAGAAGTGTTCCATGACATTACCAAAATTATCATCACGGAAGTGTCCACTTCCATGACGATAAATCACGCGTCATAGAAGTGCTTTCGTCAAGGGTGACCGACACGTGGCATCCACCGTAACGGGTCGCCGTTAAGCTATCGGGTTCCGGTTTGCATCCGATAACCCATTAACAGCCCGGACCAATGGGGATTTTCCACGTGTAAAATTATCATTGGCTGGAGGAAACACGTGTCGGCTCACCGTTGGGACAGATGTCATCCACTCATTGGACAGAATGCGCCAATGATACGTCGACACGTGGCACGGCCCAACAGAGGATCATTCCTGTGAAAAGGCCGGCCCGTTTGACTTGGTCAAAAGATAGCGGGCCGGCCCACGGAAAGCCTGTTAACGGCCTGTTCGCACATAGCCCATTTATAGCCCGCTAACCCAGGGCCCGTTACGGCATATCCGAATTAGGCCCAGCAGCGTCATCTGGGCCGTCCAATATGATTCCAACCCGTTGTAACTTCCGGCCCATGTCTGGCCCATGACGTCTTTTGGCCCATATGAGGCACTTTGTAACTCTTGGCCCATTAACTGCCCGTGGTGAAACTGGCCCGTAATGAACAGTATATCGCTTTATACCCATTAATGGCCCATTATTCCATTGGGTCGTTTCAAGCCCATGTTATCTTTCGGCCTTCTCAGGGCCCATTTATTCTTGGGATCATTTCCAGCATTCGGTTACTTATGGCCTGTTACTGGCCTTTTCTGATTGTGGGCCAAATTCAGCCCGTGGTTACAGTCGGCCCGTTTGTGGCCCGTTAATTCGTTGGGACGTTTTCATAGCTCATCAAATACGGCCGATTAACGACGGCCCGTTATGGTCGGCCCATGAACGGACGATTCCAACTATAGCCCGTTTAAGGCCCATAACGCCGTCCGTTATTGGTCCATGTTTGGCCAATCGATCATACGGCCCGTAGAAGGCCCATTGATGCTAGTCCCCGTAGAAGGCCCATTGTTTCTATGGCCCGTAGGAGGCCCAGGGTCATTACAGTAGATATGTAGCCCATGGTTATCGTGGCCTAGTTTTAAAAATAGGTTATTGCGGCCACTAGCAAACCGCGGAAAAAGAACTGCACTGACTACAAGCAAACAAATAAACAAGACAACAAAGCAAGCAACTTACACTAGGCTATCACGACTATTACACATATTACATCCACTAGGCATCAAAGTTCACCACCAGTGGAAATAGAGGGAACAAAGCAGCATATCACATACGCTGGTTGTCAAAGTTGGCGACCAGTGCAAATAAACGCCGCAGCAAAACAAGTCCAGAACTGAAACCACTTCAGAAGAGCTCAAGAAACTATATCCTGGGTACCCATAATGCTGGCAAGATGCTTAGCAAGCTTATTAACTTTCTCTTGTTTGGCGCTTAAATCCTCGAGCGCTTGCTATTGCACAAGAAAGTATGCATCTGAATTCTGCAGGGACTTCCTCAGTCCTTCGGCTTCTTGCCGCAACACATCTGACTGATGCCTTTCAGCTTGTAGCTGAGACTGAAGAAGCCGAAGTGATTCAGGCAGCAAGTTTGAAGAGCTTATGGCAGCGGTACTAGCCAGTAACTCGAACACTACATCAACGCATGACTGTGGGGTTTTCTCATTGTCTACAAGATCATTTTTATCACCTTTCTTGGAGACCAACTGGGTTGTCTCACTATCTTGAACATTATCTGCATTACTTTCTCTACCATTGCATAGTGGGGTGCTCTTCTCCAATACTCTGTTCGCATACTACAAGAGAAACAAGCAGACACATCACAGGTTTAGCATGTAGAATACGAAACTCATTTTGGTAAACCGGTTCAGTAGTAAGGTGGACAGGATAACAGCATGAAACAAACATATATCTATGTACTATGGTCACTGTATTGTCCATATCATTCTAGTTTATGTTGCCAAATCAAGATAGAGACACAGTTCAACTCATATATTTTTAAGACACAGCAGCATAGACAGAATATAAGTGTGAGAAACTACACAGCATTGGCAACACTTGTAATGTGCATCACATGAGAACATAACTGTTTATACAACTGAAACTGAAATCAACATAGAGCAAGAAGTTAGAACAACAATCCAGTTAAAGAAATAGGTTTAAAACATACCTGTTGCGCCATTGGAGTTTCAATTGGATCCTTCAAATTCGAAAGTAGTTGGTATGAGTAAATACAGTGATGCAACAACAAAGGAGTATGGACCATAGCTACGGAATCTGACCTGAGAACAGTTGCTCTTCTGCTTTAAACGTGGAGTTTGGGTTCGCTGTGGTGGTCTTCGTGCTTTGGGCACTGCAGTTGCTTTACAAACTGCTCGTGTGGGGGTACTCTGTGGTGGACATGGTGCTTTGTCAACTAGAAGTGGGTTACTATCCGCTGGGGTTGGGGTTAGATGGGTTGTAGCTGGTTCTCTGCCCAACGGTGTAAGTGTGCAATCTGGAAGAGTCTCGATTATGTGTGGTGGGGCTAGTTTGTGGGCCAGTACAACCATGGTTCTATCTGCATCGACGGGTAGCACTGTCTTTTGTGAAGAACGGGTTTTTGCTCCCTTAGATACTGCCATCACCCCCTCCAATTCAAATGGCTGATAAACAAGAAAAGAAATTGAACGTACAGACATTGTATGATAGACAGATGTGGTAATTCACATATATGTTGTCTAACCAAACAGGACAGCATGACACAATTTCACATATATGATGCCTAACTAAACAGGATAGCATGACACAGTTTCAGATATATGATGGATAACTTAACAGGATATAATGGCATAATTCAACATATGATGAGTATCTAAACAGGATGACATGACAAAACTATATGATGTCTTTCTAAAATAGGTTGGGATGAAATAATTCACATACATGTTGTCTAAGTATACAGGATGGCATGATATAATTGACATAATTGATTCATATACTAAGCAGCTGGCACTCGCATGTATGATCTCTAAACTAAGCAGATGGAATTCAATATTGTGCATATGATGTCTAAACTAAGCAATGCAAGACACCATATGCATGATATGAGAAATATAAACATTGCAACTTAGAGCATACACCTCAGGTGGGATATAGGACTGGTCATCTGTCTCTGAATCCTCCTCTGAGGAGCTCCCTGTAACCATCGAGATATATGCTTCAACAGGTACCATTGCCTGCTCTGAAGACCTTGTTTTCACTCCTGATTTTTCCATAACCGGCTCAAATGGCTGATACACATGAAGAGTAGTTCAACATACACAGATTGTCGACAAATGGAATGCGTAATAAAAAAAAGATGGCATGAGATAATTCACATATATGATACCTGGCTACATGGCGGTGCATAATTCACATATATGATAACTGGCTGAAAAACATGGCATTGCATAATTCACATATCTGATATAGAAAGCAAACAGTAGGCATTCACACAAAGCATGTCTAATCTAAGCAGATGACATGGCAATGCAAGACACCATATGCATGATATGAGCAATATAACCCTGCCAAGATAGAGCATGCACCTCAGGGGGGGATACGACTGATCATCTGTCTCTGAATCATCCTCTAAGGAGCTACCTGTAACCAGCAAGAAATCTGCATCGACAGGTAGCACTGACTGCTCAGAAGACCTTGTTTTCACTCCAGATTTTCCCATGACCGACTCAAATGGCTGATGCACAGGAAGAGTAGATGAATGTATAAACATTATTGACAAATGGAATACATTATGAAAAAAATATGGCATGATACAATTCACATATACGATGACTGACTAAACAGAATGGCATTGCATGATTCACGTATATGATGGCTGGCTAAAGAAGATGGCATTGCATAATTCCCATATACTCCCTCCGTTCCTAAATATTTGTCTTTTTAGAGATTTCAAATGGACTACCACATACGGATGTATATAGACATATTTTAGAGTGTAGATTCACTCATTTTGCTCCGTATGTAGTCACTTGTTGAAATCTCTAAAAAGACAAATATTTAGGAACGGTGGGAGTATGATATAGAAACCAAACAGGTGGCATTCACACAAAGCAAATCTAAACTAAGCTGATGACATATAAGATGTATAATGTAAGCAATGCGAGGCGCCATATGCATGATATGACCAACATCAGCATGCCAGGTTAGAGCAAACACCTCAGGTGGTAAATAGGAGTGGTCGGCTCCCTCTGAATCCCCATCTGAACAGTTATCTTCCTCTGGAATACAATCTGGAATGGCGGGAGGGGGGCCACTTCGCCCACCATGGAGCGGCGTCTGCATGACATTATATTCCCATGCAACGATCTTCTCTTTTTCTCTACATGTTCAGTACGATTGTGTACAATAACTGACATGCATAATAAAAAAATAGTTAGATTTTGTAAGGCCTAAGGGGTGCATACAAAAATCAAGACTGATGGTAGCAAACGAGTGGATAGATCCAAAACTAATGATAGCAGGTAGATTATAGCTTCAGTTTAAAAAGATAGACAATGGATCATCTACTGTTTGTTGCCCACCCAACATGAACCACATAGAAGACCCTAGATGAACCAAATAGTAGACATATACTACTCGTTTCTGCCTCAATATGTGCCCCACGGGCATTTTAAAACTCAAGTTTGAACGATAAAGTAGCATGTAATAATAACCGATGTATAACGTAAGAAAACACAAAAGAGTGCGACCTCTCTTCCGGAACTGTGTAGTCCTCAGGTTCATCTGCTCAGTCGATGATGGTAATGCAGTTGGCATGGCTGCTGGCAACGGGGAAGATGATCTGAGGCGGCGAAAGAAAGTCTGCAGGGGGAATCTTTGCTGCAGTGAATGCTTTTGTCGATGGTGCACCTCAGGTGGGGTGGATGAAGGCACAGCAGGAGCAGGACATAACACACAGAGTTTTCTTTGACGCCTATCTGGAAATGAAGTAAATCTGTAAGGGCTCCTTAGAGTTGGAGGATTCTATAAACGCAGCGACAGGAAAAACACAGGAATATGATAGGAATGCACGTGCAAAACAGAGCATTTGGAAACATAGGATTTCTGTCAACCTGGGTGTTTGGTTCACATGAATTGGAAGAACACAGGAATGGAGAAACATGGTGTAACTAAAGTCAAACCATGTGAAAATGAAAAAAATTAGAATCTTATTATGCTAGTAATGCAATTAGTTATGTTCTTCATGCATATTAATTTGAAAAGGACGCCCAAGTGGATATTGAAATTCCTACGTTTTTTCTTTGAAAGAGACACCAAATGAAAAAAATCCTCCAGTTTTTTTGCTCCACTCCTTCTAACCAAATGCACGAATAGTAGTACCATAGTAGTTCCATAGCATAGGATCCCTGAGGGATCGACATGAATGCAGAGTAACAAAGTGATGCGACGAGTGTACAACCTCTTTGGCATAGCCTTATCGACCTCAGCATCATTGGGTTGGACGTGGAGGATGGTGATGCTAGTGTGACTGCCGGAGGCGGGGAAGAAGATCCGAGGCCTCTGGAAAGGGCACCGAGGGTACTGCTCCGCTGTGATGGACGGTTTCGTCATTGGAGCAGCTCCGGTGAGGTGTACGGCGGCGAGGCTGAAGCAGGACAAGATAGACAACGTTAATCTGAAGTGGGACTCTAATATCATCTGCAATAGATGATGTACAATACATCACCAAAAAGTGCTAGATGTAAAATGCATCAGCCGCACCACGGCCGCTCCGGCAGATGTTGTATATACTGTTCACTCTGAACTTAACTAAAGAAATTGAACTTACAGTCGAAACTGAATTTTACTATCGAAACTGATTAAACTAGTAGCAGAGCATTGCAATAGATGTGTAGGGCGTTCGAGCACTAGTAGCAGAGAAGCAGTGATCTAAATCAGCAGACGCTCGAGCAGGGAATGCACTAGCAGAGAGCAAGTCGTGCAGCAGCACCGCGAGCTAGTGCTAAAGCAGCAACTCCTGTAGCTCCCGGAGGTCGTTTAACAGCACCAACGCGAGCGAGAGCAAGAGCAGAGCAGCAGCACGAACGAGAGCAAGAGCGGAGCAGCAGCGCGACCGACAGCAATAGCGGAGCAGAGTAGCAGCATGAACGAAAGCAACAGCAGTGCAGCAGCGCGATCGACACCAAGAACAGAGCCGCAGCGCGAGCGAGAGCCGGAGCAGCAGCAACATCAGCATGAGCGAGAGCCAGAGCAGCTGCGGCTAGTACCGGTGTGGAAGTCGCCATCGAGGAAGCAACAACATGGGGGAGAGACGACGTGGATGAAGTGGCCAGCGACGGTGCCGTCGATGGAGACCCGCCATGGCTGCTCGGTATCGAGCATCGACAGCCTCGTGAGATCGAATAAAAGTTAAAATGCAGCGGTGAGTGCAGAATCTCCTTGGTGGCGCCGAGTTCGCCTCGGCTTCATTTGAGGAATTGGTGAGTGTGTTGTGGTTCCGGTGGGGCAGGTCAAGACGGTGCTGTGGGGATGGAGGTGGCGCGATAGACGAGGTGAACGTCGGGGCAGCTCCTTGGAGGTGGAGGACGGGGCGGCTGATCCTGCGGGATGACGAGATTGACGACGGATCCTCATCCGGTGCAGTGGATGAGGAACGGCATGCTGTTGTGATGGACGACGTCATCGGGGAAGAGTCTCCGGCTGGGCGGCGGTCGGGAGGCCAACAGGGGAGCATGGGGTTTCACGGGTTTTGGAGGCCTCGGTGTACGAATGGGGGGGGGGCGAAGGGGAAGGTAGGGGGAGCCATGTCTTAGGGACACGCTTGTTCGAAATGTAGGGTAAGTTACCAGCATACCCCCACCGGTTTTGACCACGCGACGTCGAGCTGGCATTTCCGGCTGAGGGGTAGAAGGGGGATTTTGTGTGTCTGGGCTGCGGGACCGATTTCGGGTGAGGACGGAGTTTTCGGGCGCGTCAAAATTTCGGGATAACAAGGCGCGGTGCGGGTTGAAGAGGCAGGAGTTTCAAAGCAGATGAGACAAAAGATACTCGAGCTTGAAAATTTTGGGATAACAAGGCACGGATTCCATGTTCGGCAGAACAAACTTAACGTGTACAAAAAAACAATTCATACAAGACACAAGAGAGTCATGTCCCCTTTTACTATATTGCTATAAATGCCATTGAAAAAACTACAAGAAAAATGTAAAAAAATCGGGAGAACAAGATTACCCTGTACAGTACCAAATCGATTCGCACTTACCTCAACAACAACAAAAAACAAATCAATTCCCACCAAAAGAAAGATTCATGTCCCTTTTTATATGATTACAAATGCCAGGATCTCGAATTTCAATTTTTGAATCCACGTTATGTTGAATTCGAATATATCGTTAGGTGACCTTGCGGTTTATAATGGATGTAGTCCTACATTTTGATCTTCCATCATATATGAACATTTTACTCCACCCTATGAACATATATATTGTCGTCTACCATATGGACTAAATTTGAATCAATTTTCCTTATTTGAATATGATTGTTGTCAAGTTATACCATCATTTAAATATTATCTTGATAACAAAAAACATGCATATAGCAGTAATCATATTTCACTATGAACTACATGTACCATACGATCTCCAATTCAAATATTTGTATCCATTTTATGTTGAATTCAAATAAGAGTACATTGGTCTAGGTAGCGAGATGTTCGGGATAATCTAAACCTTGTTTTCATATGTATAATTTTTGGCTGAATTGGGACAAGTTTTGGTATAAGCTTCTTGCAAAACCGGAGATTATCTCAACAAGCCTCGTGGTTCTGAGAGGGAACATGTCACATTTGTGTGCGAAACGATATACGCTGCCTCCCCCTGATTTTCTTTACAGAGGCAACATAGAACTATATTTGTGCCCTGTTAAAATTTGGAATTATTCCGGGTCCGTTTGACCTTTTGTATACATTAATTGAGTTTCTGGACATTTAATGTGCATAATTGAAATTTGAACTGCAAGCACATGCTCCGGTGCACCAAAGTTGGTTGAAAAATCACATGTGTGTCCTTGGGTGAATTTCTAGGTCCCATGCAAGAAATGGGAATGGAATTCAAACATCTGGGCGTCGTGACTCGGCCGAGAACATCGAGAAACTTGGTTTTTAAATTCCTGTAAATCCAAAACTCGCCTAGAAATCATGAAACTTGGCATGGTGTCATGTCATGGCACTAACATGCTGTGGTAAAAAATTGGGCCGATTGGAACAAGTTTTGGTATAAGCTTCTTGCAAACCAGAGCTTCTCTCAAGAAGGCTCGTGGTTCTGAGAGGGAATGTGTCACCTTTGAGTGTGAAACGATATACGCTGCCCCCCTTGAGTTTCTTTATAGAGGCAACATAGAACTACATGAGTGCCCTGTTAAATTTTGGAATTATTCCGGGTTCGTTTGGCCTTTTTTATACATTAATTGAGTTTCTGGTCATTTAATGTGCATAATTCAAATTTGAACTACAAGCACATGCTCCCGTGCACCAAAGTTGGTTGAAAAATCACATATGTGTGTCCTCGGGTGAATTTCTAGGTCCCATGCAAGAAATGGGAATGAAATTCAAACATCTGGGCATCGTGGCTCGGCCGAGAACATTGAGAAACTTGGTTTTAAAATTCTTGTAAATCCAAAACACACCTGAAAATCATGAAACTTGGCATGGTGTCATGTCACCATGATGTGGTAAAAATTGGCCGAATAGGAACAAGTTTTGGTATAAGCTTCTTGCAAACCGGAGCTTCTCTCAAGAAGGCTCGTGGTTCTGAGGGGGAACCTGTCACCTTTGTGTGCATAATTCAAATTTGAAATACAAGCACATGCTTCAGTGCACCAAAGTTGGTTGAAAAATCACATGTGTGTCCTCGGGTAAATTTCTAGGTCCCATGCAAGAAATGGGAATGAAATTCAAACATCTGGGCATCGTGGCTTGGCCGAGAACATTGGGAAACTTGGTTTTAAAATTCTTGTAAATCCAAAACACACCTGAAAATCATGAAACTTGGCATGGTGTCATGTCATGGTCTACCATGCTGTGGTAAAATTGAGAAACTTGGTTTTTTAATTCCTCTAAATCGAAAACACGCATGAAAATCATGAAACTTGGCTTGGTGTCATGACATGGCACCAACATGCTGTGGTAATTTTGCTATCCGATTTGCGAAGGCGCACACATTAACAATCAACAAAGTCATTTTGGAACAAGTGCGGTCACGTTACAATCGGAAACATAAGTATTATTGAAACCGTGGGCGTTCTACTTACCATTTATGTGCTGCCATGCGTCCCCTTTTTTTATTAGCTAGGATGCGCCGTGCAGGGTAGCTATTTGAGTACGGGAGGCGTGCGATCAGACCCCTGCGCGTGCTTATCGGGAGGAGAGCCCTTTGACCTCCATCTGCCGCCCACCTCTCTCTCAAGGTATCCACTAATGGCTCCCGAGCCTCTGTTTAATGGCGTGGCTATGTCTCGCTCGACTGAGATTTAAGAGAGAAAAAAGAAAATTTGAAAAGAAAATTTTGCACGGATCTTGGTGTAAGATCCGACGGACCTATATAGCATCTACTGCGACTTATAGCAAGACTGATGAATATATAAGGATGACGACAATGGATAATAATTGTCTTACATAATTAGGAAGATAATAAAAAGCCACATGCGGCAACGCCCGAAATACACAAGGGCAAAAGAAGAAGGAAGACAATGATCTGGCTCGCTGATCTCTACTTTCTTGATGCGTTGCTGCAGACCGCGGGAACTAGTCTCCGCGGCGAGTGGCGATGAGCTCTGTCGTGTCCTCAAGACGCTGCTTGAGAGCATCCACGGGTTCCTCCACCAGCCTTTGGCGCTCGATGCGGAGCATGTCATTCTCGTCCATAAGTTTCTTGACGATGACGCCGGTCCTCTTCAACAAGGCACTGGTCTCCTCTTACTGCTCTGCACTTCAGACGATCTTCGCCCTCAGCAGGTCGCGCTTGGCCCAGAGCCTCTCATTGGCCTCCCTTAGTTGCCGGATGACGCTGGTAGCATGTTCAAACGAGGCTTTCATGTCGTCCTGCAACCTCGCCCAGCCGGCGATCTGATCCATCTGGCTATGGACGATCTCATGCATGCGCCTGTAAGAGTCATCGCCTGCTCGCGAAACATTTTCCCAGGCCACCGCGGCGCGGCGGGACATCTTTGCTGCATTCGCGGTGTGGCGGGACATCTCTGCTGCTTCTGCTGTGCGGCCGGACCAATCTGCTGCATCAGCGGTGCGGCGGGACCTCCGTGCTACTTCGGCGGCACGGCGGACCTCTGTGCTGCTACTTCCGTGCGGCGGGACATGTCGGCTGCTTTCGCGGTGAGGCGGGACATCTCTCGTGCTTCCGCTTCCATGCTCGCCTCTCCCTGGTGGCTATCTCTCGACCTAGAACTCACGCTGGCCATGGCAGACGCAAGGGAAGGATGCTGAATGACTTGTTTGTTTTTGTGGATGATGAGTTGAGGAGGAATCTGCAGTCATCTTGGCATAGTAGTATATATAACCGAGTACTAATACGCTCCTAAGTGGGAAACCGTTTAGGTTGTGATCGGTGTGAACATGTTTGCAATCAAATATAGCGTGGTAGTAGTAATTTGGAATGTGACAATACGCAAGCTCAAAATTTATTGATGGTTCTAGTTTTGAAGTGCAGCACTATTCCCGAATGGCGTAACGTGGGCACGTGTTCTCGGCCATGGTGTAGCATATGCCATGGTACTTCTTTTTCTACTGCTGTGTACGTGTAGTAACTGGCACCGTTGGATACATATCTTATGGTTATTCGGGCGTTCGACAGGAATAGCCTCGTGGCGAGCTATAGACTAGTCTTTTTTTCAGACCCATTACACCTATCTCTCGGGACTTCTCGCACGCACCATCTCTAGCTCCCTAGGTCGATGCCACCCACATACACTTGTACTCTGAGTTTAGTATGTTATACAGGAAGAGAAGAGGTGCACGCACGCACTCGTCCTCTCTCTCACACACGCATCTGTAGCTACGAATTGTAGTGTTCCCAGCCATTCGATTGGCTCTATCATAGGTTTCACGTTGCTCCTTGGCCTTGATATTGAGAAGTTTAAAACACGGAGGCTAAGCTGGAGGCGCGAGGTTTTGGTTAATGTGCGGGCCGCACACGGCACCAACACGACACGAGCTTTGTCTGCCTGGTGCGTAGTCGGGTGAGTTGTCCAAGTATAGACACAACCAGGCCCTCCTTGGTATCTGCGCCTCGACTTATGCGCAGAGAAATTAGGATCAGAGGGAGTACTACTAGTCTATCTATCTATCTACTCTTTAAAAAGCAGAGTTGGTGATGATGGTGTGCCTGCCATCCTGCAATATAGGCCGTCCGATCTATATCTAACAGATAGGAAGGAAACTATGACAATTTACCCGCACTCCTCTCCACATTTGCAGATAAGGCCTTCCCTCGTTCATCCTTTTCTCCCACAAGATCTTGATGCTCCGTGCAATGCACGGGCATCTTGCTAGTAGTAGTACTACTTTGATGTGTCGCATCAACTCGCACAAGCATGCAACACTCACTAGTGCGCGTCGGTCCTAAACAAACGGTTTAAAACCCCTTCCGCGACGGCATTTGGAACTGTCGCCAAGTGAGTGTGGGCGTTAAGGGGGTCCTTCCCACACGACCCAAAAACTGTCGGGGATAGAGCCCCTATAGTACTCCTACTCGTTTCTGCTCGCATTGCCATCGTAGTCGGTATTCTATGGTGCTATGTTTACGATGCACGGCCCATCACAAATGGTTCACCGTTAAGAAGATTAGCTAATCGTCGTACGAGTGTTGGATAGGATTATGAAACGTTGGACCGTCGTAACATCGTTGTACACGACAACTATCGCACACGCTATTCTGTGGTGCAACGTTTACGATGCATACTTCATCAAAAAGAGTTCATGGTTGCGACTCGTGTATGATAAGGCAACTAACACAAATGTTTAGTTTGCCCGCACCATTTGTGATATTGTCTGACATCGCACACGCTTTGCAAACGACAACGGTGTGCATGCTTGCACACGTTTCCTCTCTGTGAACCGTCTCGGATTATGGTGCATAGCGCAAACGTTTGTGTTTTACCAACCGTGTGTGCCGTAACAACCTGGAGAGCGTAATTTCACCGTAATTTAATTGCTGCTTTTCCAAATTGTACCGGATTTGGATTTGAATTTGAATGTATGCCACAACTTTATTCATATCCATCAGGTTCAAACAACCAATGCATTATTCGATTCATAGGTACATATGTTCAAGAATTACATAAGAACCAAATAAAGAATGATGAACCACAGTTGTATACTTGTACTATTAAAGACGGTAAAGAAAGAGGCAAAATATATTCTGGCTGCTGAACAAGGTGAAGCGGAATGCCCATATTGTGCCCTCCTCCATGTAGAAGGCACGCACGACTCTAGTCCAACCCCTTGTGATGGCCGACCGCCCATCCTTCACGGTCTTCATGAAAACATCTAGATAATCATCGTGTTCTGGTAGAAATACTTTAACCTTTGCATGCCCACCAATCATGTAGTTTGAGAGGTAATCTTGAGTAAACTGCTTTGGCAACCACTACAAAGGAATAAGATTTCAGACATTGTCATCTAACACAACTCATTATGGGCAGTAAAAAGAAGGCTGAAGAGTTCTTACTTACAATCCTGCGGTTCGCTTTTGTCTTGGATAAAGTGTAAACAAATAGTTTAATTGCCATCTTTGGACCCATTTTACTAACAATCTTTATCAGCTTCCTCACTTGATGCTGGTTCATCGATATCTCATTTCCCCATACGCGGAAAGGGTCAAAACGCGGATCTTTAACAATGACATATGTATCTAAAAGCACCAAGTTAATATTAGAAGCAAAACAACAATGGCACAATGATGTAGTACAACACTCTTTTATAATATGTCTATATACATCCGTATGTGGTAGTCCATTTGAAATCTCTAAAAAGACAAATATTTAGGAACAGAGGGAGTATCTTATAACATCCAATCTACTCGCATATTAGATGAATTAACATCTTATATTATGGGCCGGAAGGAGTTTAGTTCGTTCTTAAAAATTATCTGCTGCTGTATCCATGGGTTACAGTTAGTTTGAGCTAGTTCGGGCTCAAATAGCCCTAAAGCACATCTAAACATGAGGGCTAGTTTGAGCTAGTTGCATCTATAACCCACCAAAAAAAACTAGTATCCAACCCAAGAGGTGCTAATTGGAGCTAGTTCTCCTAGTGCATTTATTGTCAATCTAACCCTGCCATCCAAACAACTCTCTGGATGGAGTTAGTTCAGGGTTAGTAATGAGCTAGAAACTAACTCTAACCTCTAGCTAAGTTGAGTATCCAAACAGGGCTGTGTTGTTGCTGTTGCTGCTGCTACTCTTCTACGTATATGTAGACATCATTAGAACATTAATGTATCACTCTTCCTTGTTGCTATGTAGCCTAGGATTGCATATTTAGACATTAAGTACAATGCATGTTGCTATGTAGCCTCAGATATATTACATATGGCCCTAGTTAACCTAAGGAAAAATGGGTTGCAGATATATTCAGTTAAAAGTCCGATTCACCGATTAGTCCCTTATTAGCCGCCGGCCTATATGGTACCAGCTACGGATATCCTGAATAGTGAGCAGATCTAAGCCATGGGATGAAACTAACCTCGATGGAAAACAACAGTCGTTCCCAAAATTCTCCTGTGTAGGTACATCAAGAAGCATGTTAAGCACAACAGGCTAAACATCAACCAAAATTACACATGGCAGACAAAATAATCTCCAAAAGAGAGCTTCAGTGTGCAGGTTTAAGCACGCTAGTAAGGCAAAACAAGTGGAAAGGTGTGCTAACTGCAACAGGCCTAACATTTAACAACAAGCAAACATGGTCATTCAAACTGGTATTGTGCCGGTCTAAGTACACTGGTTATGGTTAAATAAAAGTGGAAAGGCGTGTTAACTACAAGATCCAGCAACCAAATGTAGTCCTTCATAGTGGTATTGTTGAAAATGGTACTGATGAAATTGAACTGCACAGTTCATACTTGCACATATAGAACATCACGTTGTGAATAACTGGAATAAACAAGGCATACTACGAACAACCAAAGATAGCATTTGAAACTGAACATATGCTAACTACAAACAACCGAACAATCAAAAAACTTTAAAATAGGCATATGCTAGCTATAACAGGCTTAACAACAAGCAAATATATGCATTCCTATCGGTATGTTTAAAACTGGATTGATGAAATGTACTGCACAATAAATAATTGCACATATAGAGCATCACATTGTGAACAACTGAAATAAACAAATCATGGGTTTCCTCACTTGTCACAGATGGACTCGTTCCCGTGGGAAGAGCACGGACCCTAGATGCACTCCATGTTGTCGCAGATGGGCTCCTTCCCCTTGGAAGAGCACGGCTATAGGGTGCCCTCCCTGATGTCGCAGACGGGCGCTTTCCCCTTGGAAGAGCATATGGGCTCTTTCCCCTTGGAAGAGCCGGAGAGGGTGCCCTCCTCGTGGAAGCCGTCGATGGCGATGTAGAATGGCAAATTGTTGACAGCGAGCTAGAGGAGATCAGCGGCGGGGCCATGGATGAGATTGATGGTGGTTGAACCCAAGGGGTTGGGGGTGGGCCACTTAACCTGTGACACGGCCCGCCTAAGGGCATCGCTGTCGATGACCTCGATGTCGTAGCTGGCGGACGAGACATGCCCGCATACTCTAGCCCGCTGCTTGAGTGCCTGCTGCCAGTAATGGTTGTCAGCTTCCTCGGCGACGTCGGGCGAAGAGACCGCTATTGATGTCTACTACACAACCTTCTTCTTGTAGACATTGTTGGGCCTCCAAGTGCAGAGGTTTGTAGGACAGTAGCAAATTTCCCTCAAGTGGATGACCTAAGGTTTATCAATCCGTGGGAGGCATAGGATGAAGATGGTCTCTCTCAAGCAACCCTGCAATCAAATAACAAATAGTCTCTTGTGTCCCCAACACACCCAATACAATGGTAAATTGTATAGGTGCACTAGTTCGGCGAAGAGATGGCGATACAAGTGCAATATGGATGGTAGATATAGGTTTTTGTAATCTGAAAATATAAAAACAGCAAGGTAACTAACGATAAAAGTGAGCGTAAACGGTATTGCAATTCTAGGAAATAAGGCCTAGGGTTCATACTTTCACTAGTGCAAGTTCTCTCAACAATAATAACATAATTGGATCATATAACTATCCCTCAACAAGCAACAAAGAGTTACTCCAAAGACACTAATAGCGGAGAACAAACGAAGAGATTATGGTAGGGTACGAAACCACCTCAAAGTTATTCTTTCGGATCGATCTATTCAAGAGTTCATACTAGAATAACACCTTAAGACACAAATCAACCAAAACCCTAATGTCACCTAGATACTCCAATGTCACCTCAAGTATCTGTGGGTATGATTATACGATATGCATCACACAATCTCGGATTCATCTATTCAATCCAACACAAAGTACTTCAAAGAGTGCCCCAAAGTTTCTATCGGAGAGTCGAGACGAAAACGTGTGCCAACCCCTATGCATAGGTTCATGGGCGGAACCCGCAAGTTGATCACCAAAACATACATCAAGTGAATCACGTGATATCCCATTGTCACCACAGATACGCACATGCAAGGCATACATCAAGTGTTCTCAAATCCTTAAAGACTCAATCCAATAGGATAACTTCAAAGGGAAAACTCAATCCATTACAAGAGAGTAGAGGGGGAGAAACATCATAAGATCCAACTATAATAGCAATGCTCGTGATACATCAAGATCATATCACCTCAAGAACATGAGAGAGAGAGAGATCAAACACATAGCTACTGGTACATACCCTCAGCCCCGAGGGTGAACTACTCCCTCCTCGTCATGGAGAGCACCGGGATGATGAAGATGGCCACCGGTGAGGATTCCCCCCTCCGGCAGGGTGCCGGAACAAGGTCCCGATTGGTTTTTGGTGGCTACAGAGGCTTGCGGCGGTGGAACTCCCGATCTATTCTGTTCCCCGATGGTTTTAGGGTATATGGAGATATATAGGTGCAAGAAGTCCGTAAGGGGAGCCACGAGGGGCCCATGAGGGTGGAGGGCGCGCCCCTGCCTCGTGCCTTCCTCGTTGATCCCCTGACATGCACTCCAAGTCTCCCAGATTGCTTTCTTTCCGAAAATAACTCTCTCGAAGGTTTCATTCCGTTTGGGCTCCGTTTGATATTCCTTTTCTTCGAAACACTGAAACAAGGGAAAAAACAGGAACTGGCACTGGGCTCTGGGTTAATAGGTTAGTCCCAAAAATAATATAAAGTGCATAGTAAAGCCCATTAAACATCCAAGATGGATAATATAATCGCATGAATACTTCATAAATTACAGATACGTTGGAGACGTATCAGCATCCCCAAGCTTAATTCCTGCTCGTCCTCGAGTAGGTAAATGATAAAAGAAAGAATTTATGAAGTGTGAATGCTAGCAGGTGCATAAGTTTGATCAATGATAATTTCAATCACCTTTTCTAGCATCATTATATGTCATAACAGTAGCTCAACTCATAGAACGTTTCATAATCAAGTAACAAACTATTCACATGTTAAAGTATAGACAATGAACTTTCTTGAAAACTAACAAACCGTGTTATTAGTCATCAAACAATTACAATTCATCTTATTTTCAGGAAGAGTCTATGAAAGAGATTTGATTTAGCCAACTCCACATACTCAACTATCATTAGTCTTCCATGATTGCTACCACTCAAAGCATATTTTTAGAACAAATAGTATTCATCAAACACAGAGAAAGATAGGGGCTTAATGTTTCGCCTCCCAACCTTTTACCTCAAGGGTAATGTCAACAGTAATAATTCATGCTCAAATATATTTGAATGGCCATATATGCCTAGATCTTTCCATCACATGATGCTTGCCAACTAAAGAGTAGGTTGGAATGAGAAGGAATACTACTGACTCTTGCATAAAAGTAAAAGATAGGCCCTTCGCAGAGGGAAGCAGGGATTTGCAGAGGTGCCAGAGCTCGAAGCAAAACATAGATGAAAATAATTTTGAGAGGTATGCTTTCATTGTCAACATAACGACCAAGAGTTCCCAATATCTTCCATACTACATACATTATAGGCGGTTCCCAAACAGAAAGGTAAAGATTTTACTCCCCCTCCACCAACAATCATCAATCCATGGCTTGCCCGAAACAACGGGTGCCTCCAACTAACATCAATCCTGGGGGAGTTTTGTTTGCAATTATTTTTTATTTGATTTTGATCTTTTGATCATGGGACTGGGCATCCCAGTTACCAGCCATTTTTCTCATGAATGATGAGCGGAGTCCACTCATCGTGAGAATAACCCACCTAGCATGGAAGATACAAACAGCCCCTAGTCGCTACATGAGCGATTCGGGCATACAAAACAGATTATTATTTGAAGGTTTAGAGTTTGTCACATGCAAATTTACTTGGAACGGCAGGTAAATACTGCATATAGGTAGGTATGGTGGACACTCATGGAAGAAACTTGGTTCAAGGGACTTGGATGCACAAGCAGTATTCCCGCTTAGTACAGATATTTTGGCCAGCAAAGGATTCTAAATAGCAAGCACCACATGTTAGAGGATCCATAACAATATAACTTCTATACAAATATACCCAAGCATAACTCATTATGTTGTCTTACTTGTCCAACTTCAACTAATTTGCTCAGGTTTGAAAATAATTAATGGGGATCACAATCATAGAAGATGTCCAGGATAGTATATTTATATGTGAAATCTCTCTTCCTTCAATATTCTTTCATGAATTGTTCAAGTGACCAATACAATGTTTGCTAACCTTCAATAAATTACCACCTCTACTTCTTATATGTAAAATCGTTACTCCCCATGGGATAAGCATATGAAACATATATATTTCAGATTTATGATATTCAAATCATTCAACCATTAACTCATAGGATATAGGTGAAGCACACGAGTAAATGACAAACTACTCCAAAAAGATATAAGTGAAGATCAATGAGTAGTTAAATAATTATTTAGCTATGTGAAGACTCTCTCTCATTTAAGAATTTCAGATCTTGATACTTTATTTAAACAGCAAGCAAAACAAAATAAAATAAAATGACGCTCCAAGCAAAACACATATCATGTGGTGAATAAAAATATAGCTCCAAGTAAAGTTACCGATGAACGAATACGAAGGAGGGGATGCCTTCCGGGGCATCCCCAAGCTTAGGCTCTTGGTTATCCTTGGATATTACCTTGGGGGTGCCTTGGGCATCCCCAAGCTTAGGCTCTTTCCACTCCTTATTCCATAGTCCATCGAATCTTTACCCAAAACTTGAAAACTTCACAACACAAAACTTAACAGAAAACTCGTAAGCTCCATTAGTATAAGAAAATAAAGCACCACTTAGGTACTGTAATGAACTCATTATTTATTTATATTGGTGTTAAATCTAATGTATTCCAACTTCTCTATGGTTTATAAACTATTTTAATAGCCATAGATTCATTAAAATAAGCAAACAACACACGAAAAACAGAATCTGTCAAAAACAGAACAGTCTGTAGTAATCTGTAACTAACTCAAACTTCTAGAACTCCAAAAATTATAAAATAAACTGGTGGACCTGAGGAATTTGTCTAGTAATCATCTTCAAAAATAATCAACTAAATAGCACTCTCCAGTAAAAAGTTGAAGCTAATCTCGTGAGCGCTAAAGTTTCTGTTTTTTACAGCATGATCATAAAGACTTCACCCAAGTCTTCCCAAAGGTTCTACTTGGCACAAACACTAATTAAAACATAAAACGGCATCTAAACAGAATCTAGATGGATTATTTATTACTAAACAGAACCAAAAATCAAAGAACTAAAATGAAATTGGGTTGCCTCCCAACAAGCGCTAACATTTAACGCCCCTAGCTAGGCATGATGATTTCAATGATGCTCACATAAAAGATAGGAATTGAAACATAAAGAGAGCATCATGAAGAATATGACTAGCACATTTAAGTCTAACACAATTCCTATGCATAGGGATTTTGTGATCAAACAATTTATGGGAACAATAATCAACTAGCATAGGAAGGCAAAACAAGCATAACTTCAAAACTTTAAGCACATAGAGAGGAAACTTGATATCATGACAATATGTAGAAGCATGATCCTCTCTCAGAATAATTTTCAGTAGCATAATGAATGAATTCAATCATATAACCAGCACCTAAAGCATTCTTTTCATGATCTACTTGCATAGAAATTTTACTACTCTCCACATAAGCAAAATTCTTCTCATTCGGGATAGTGGGAGTATCATAAGAGACTTGCATACTATAAATTGTTTCCACATTAAAAGAGTAACGTTCAGAAAAAGGGTAATCATAATCATGAAAAGTTTTATAAATATAATCATCACTACTTTTTATAGCATAAGTTTCATCACAATAATCATCATAAGTAGCAACTTTGTTCTCATCATAATCGATTGAAACCTCTTCCAAGATAGTGGATACATCACTAAATAAAGTCATGACCTCTCCAATCCACTTTCATAATATCTAATAAGATTCAACATCCTCCAAAATAGTGGGATCATTACTTCCTAAAGTTGACCACTCTTCCAAACCCACTTTCATCATATAATCATCATAAGTAGGAGGCATGCTATCATCACTATACATTTGCCATCAAAACTTGGGAGACTAAAAATATCATCTTCATTAACATAGCATCCCAAGCTCGGGACAAACATTAATTGCACCAAATATATTCTAAAAACATCATCTTATTCAAACATAGCATCCCCAAGCTTGGCCTTTTTCATATCATAAGCATATCAATCTCATCATTAATAATATGGATGCACCAATAATATAGCAATTATCATATTCTTCCAAGCAAGTGCCAAAAAGATTTTCAAGATCATAAGGAGTATCATTATCTTCCCAATCATAATCATCACAACAAGCAATAGGCATAACGAGATCATCATCAAGTGCATCATCTTCCACAATTATTTTTGATTCATTTTCATGAGGCACAACAATAATAGGAGCAACATTATTTGGGAGAGATATCCTTTTACCTCTCTTCCTTTTTCTTTTCTTCTTCTTCACCATATCATGTGTGGGTTCAATCCTCTTTTTGGCGCTCCTTATTAATGAGATTGGTTGAATAGAAAGCTCCTCCTCGTTACCTGATTCATCATAAGAAATAATAGGAGAATATTGGGAAGTCTCTTCCCCTTCGTTAGTATTCTCTTCAGCTTCTATTTGTTTTCTTTTCTTTATGTAATTGGAAATATAAGGATTTTCAATGCAATTCACCGCACAATACATAAAAATTTCTTCTAGATCAAAATCAAGAAATCTATCAAGATTAAATTTTGGAATACCCTCAGTTATACGTTTCATTTCTTCATACCCCAAAAGAAGACTAAGCTCTTTATGATGCGCAAGGGTAATCAAGTTATCACAATTTTTGGACACGATTTGATCATGAAACAAATAGCATTGGAGCTTTAAATGACCATGTCCATTGCAAAGTTCACAAGGATGGCGATAAATATTGAATCTTTCAGCACAATCATCTAGCCTTTCTTGCAACCATTTTGTTTCCAAATGCTTATGCCTCTTGCAATATCTATCTTCCCTATTTGGTGTGTACTTGCAAACCCAATGCACTCCACAAAAATTGACATGTTTATAGGAGACATTTTCATTGTAACTAGTGCCATCATCATTAGTACTATGGATATTCAAAGAGTTCATACTAACAACATTGCAATAATGCTCATCATTCAAAGATTTAGTGCCAAACATTTTAATGCATTCTTCTTCTAGCACTTGAGCACAATTATCGGAATCCTTATTTTCACGGAAGACATGAAAAAGATGAAGCATATGAGGTACCCTCAATTCCATTTTTTTGTAGTTTTATTTTATAAACTAAACTAGTGATAAAACAAGAAACAAAAAGATTCGATTACAAGATCTAAAGATATACCTTCAAGCACTCACCTCCCCGGCAACGGCGCCAGAAAAGAGCTTGATGTATACTACACAACCTTCTTCTTGTAGACGTTGTTGGGCCTCCAAGTGCAGAGGTTTGTAGGACAGTAGCAAATTTCCCTCAAGTGGATGACCTAAGGTTTATCAATCCGTGGGAGGCGTAGGATGAAGATGGTCTCTCTCAAGCAACCCTGCAACCAAATAACAAATAGTCTCTTGTGTCCCCAACACACCCAATACAATGGTAAATTGTATAGGTGCACTAGTTCGGCGAAGAGATGGTGATACAAGTGCAATATGGATGGTAGATATAGGTTTTTGTAATCTGAAAATATAAAAACAGCAAGGTAACTAATGATAAAAGTGAGCGTAAACGGTATTGCAATGCTAGGAAATAAGGCCTAGGGTTCATACTTTCACTAGTGCAAGTTCTCTCAACAATAATAACATAATTGGATCATATAACTATCCCTCAACAAGCAACAAAGAGTTACTCCAAAGACACTAATAGCGGAGAACAAACGAAGAGATTATGGTAGGGTACGAAACCACCTCAAAGTTATTCTTTCGGATCGATCTATTCAAGAGTTCGTACTAGAATAACACCTTAAGACACAAATCAACCAAAACCCTAATGTCACCTAGATACTCCAATGTCACCTCAAGTATCTGTGGGTATGATTATACGATATGCATCACACAATCTCGGATTCATCTATTCAATCCAACACAAAGTACTTCAAAGAGTGCCCCAAAGTTTCTACCGGAGAGTCGAGACGAAAACGTGTGCCAACCCCTATGCATAGGTTCATGGGCGGAACCCGCAAGTTGATCACCAAAACATACATCAAGTGAATCACGTGATATCCCATTGTCACCACAGATACGCACATGCAAGGCATACATCAAGTGTTCTCAAATCCTTAAAGACTCAATCCAATAAGATAACTTCAAAGGGAAAACTCAATCCATTACAAGAGAGTAGAGGGGGAGAAACATCATAAGATCCAACTATAATAGCAAAGCTCGCGATACATCAAGATCGTACCAACTCAAGAACACGAGAGAGAGAGAGATCAAACACATAGCTACTGGTACATACCCTCAGCCCCGAGGGTGAACTACTCCCTCCTCGTCATGGAGAGCGCCGGGATGATGAAGATGGCCACCGGTGAGGGATTCCCCCTCCGGCAGGGTGCCGGAACAGGGTCCCGATTGGTTTTTGGTGGCTACAGAGGCTTGCGGCGGCGGAACTCCCGATCTATTCTGTTCCCCGATGGTTTTAGGGTATATGGAGATATATAGGCGCAAGAAGTCCGTAAGGGGAGCCACGAGGGGCCCATGAGGGTGGAGGGCGCGCCCAGGGGGTGGGTGCGCCCCCTGCCTCGTGCCTTCCTCGTTGATCCCCTGACGTGCACTCCAAGTCTCCTGGATTGATTTCTTTCCAAAAAATAACTCTCTTGAAGGTTTCATTCCGTTTGGGCTCCGTTTGATATTCCTTTTCTTCGAAACACTGAAACAAGGGAAAAACAGGAACTGGCACTGGGCTCTGGGTTAATAGGTTAGTCCCAAAAATAATATAAAAGTGCATAGTAAAGCCCATTAAACATCCAAGATGGATAATATAATTGCATGAATACTTCATAAATTACAGATACGTTAGAGACGTATCAGCTATACACCTCTTTTGGGACAGTCGCTCCTCGAGCTCCACGGGAAGCATAGCCGGGCTTAGGCTGCGACGCTCTGGAGTGGGGTACGGGGATGGGGATCTATGGGAAAGAGGGCGTTTGGCAGGCGTCATCTAAGAAACTCAGAGCGGCCTGGGTATGGAGATCGGTGGGTAAGCTGCACGGGCAAACCGGCAGATGTTGACAATGGAGGCCTTGTGGCGGCGGGGACTTTGCTAGGGTTTCGAGCGAGGGAGGGTGTGTGTGTGTGCGCGCGCACGCCCGAGGAGGTTTTGGTGTGTGTGTGTGTGTGGAGGGGGGGTGTTTGAGGAAATGACGCGGGTACTGAAAATTTTACTATGCGGGAGTCAAACGCGGGAGTGAAATGCCGGGCTATTGAAAATTTTGATGATAGTGCACCGCACACGGTCCGGAGATAACAACCGTGTGTTATGAAAAAGAAAAACCCTCGAGGCGGGCAGATATTTTCTATGCAGGCGGGATTGGGAACAAGAAACATCGCACGCGGTTCAGAGATAACAGCTGTGTGTTATGAAACAGAAAAACCCTCGAAGCGGGCAGATATTTTTGAGAGGGGGGGACTCGTGGAGCCCAATGTACTGTGTGGATGTGTGCGTGACAGGTGCACCGGCGAGGCAGACGGTTAGTTTGAGTGAAGCGTGTTTGTTGTGTCTGTTCATAAATTTGGCGAAAAATGACGCGGGAGAGGGTCAGAACACAAACACACTTGCATGTGGACCAAATTTATGTATCAAAAGGGTGGTTTGATTTTCATAATACCAAATGCAACTTCGATGTGGCACCTCTCTCGCAAAGCGCACGGTATTGCTTGCTCCCACCCTCTCGTGTAGGCATGAAGGGAATCCTAAGTTATGAATGCATGCCCCCTCCCCCTCAACCGAGGTTCACCTAGCAAAGTGCGAAGTAGCTAGCAGCCCCCCTCCTCCCGCATGTCGGCACGAAGGGAATCCTAAGCTATATATGAATGCATGCCCCCTCCCCCTCAACCGAGGTTCACCTAGCAAAGTGCGAAGTAGCTAGCAGCCCCCTCCTCCCTCGTGTCGGCACGAAGGGAATCCTAAGCTATATATGAATGCATGCCCCCCCCCAACCGAGGTTCACCGTAGCAAAGTGTGAAGTAGCTCGCAGCCCCCTCCCTCGTGTCGGCACGAAGGGAATCCTAAGCTATGAATGCATGCCCCCCAACCGAGGTTCACCTAGCAAAGTGTGAAGTAGAGCTAGCAGCCCCCCTCCCTCATGTCGGCACGAAGGGATTCCTAAGCTATGAATGCATGCCCCCCAACCGAGGTTCACCTAGCAAAGTGCGAAGTAGCTAGCAGCCCCCTCCCTCGTGTCGGCACGAAGGGAATCCTAGCTAAGCTATGAATGCATGCCCTCCCCCCCAACCGAGGTTCACCCTAGCAAAGTGCGAAGTAGCTAGCAGCCACCCCTCCCTCGTGTCGGCACGAAGGGAATCCTAAGCTATGAATGCACATGCCCCCCAACCGAGGTTCACCTAGCAAAGTGCGAAGTAGCTAGCAGCCCCCTCGTGTCGGCACGAAGGGAATCCTAAGCTATGAGCATGCCCCCCTCTCCCCCCAACCGAGGTTCACCTAGCAAAGTGCGAAGTAGCTAGCAGCCCCCACCCCCTCGTGTCGCCACGAAGGGAATCCTAATTAAGCTATGAATGCATGCCCCCCAACCGAGGTTCACCTAGCAAAGTGCGATGTAGCAACCCCCCCACACTTTCAGTCGGCGGGCCAGAGAGGCATATATCTCACCAAGATGGATCATAAAACGGACCAAGAATAATCCACCTTGGTCGTACAACCTCTCTCTTGTTGTTGGTCAAAGTGATGTTCGTCCATGCGACCCCGGAGATGGGCTAGCTCACCAATAATCACGCAAGTAGCTAGTCCCCGAAGACAACCACTGCATGCGTGTGGCCCAAACATATGTATGGAGAGGTGTGTTTTTGAGTAACAATGAACAACTTTGATGTGGCACCGTGATTTCGAACTAGAAATCCCCACACTGAGTGAGGGTTAGGTTGACGATGCATATGTATGTTACACCACACTTCAAGCCAACGATGGGGATTCATATATATATATAGCATGCATGCGTGCATAGTATATGCGCTCAAACTTAATTAGGTCTGAATCTCACCATGACCTATACTACGATAACACTAACCAAATGAAGAATCCGCCATGGTAACCTATCTTGTTGTTGGTCAAGGTGATCATGGATGTCCACGCGGGCCCACGAATATATAGGCTTGTCGCCGATAACCACGCGAGGGAGTGTATCGTTCGAAGGCAACCACTACATGCATATGTATGGAGGTGATGCGTGCATGCATGTTTGAATACACAACATTGATCTGGCGCGTGTGTCAAAAATCGTACACTAGCTCCCCACACAGAGCGAGATCGGTTCATGATGGTGTCGTTGTACTAGCCACTTCGACTCGATGGGAGGGATTCATGCGTACACATGCATATGTGTGTGCTCAAAGTGTATCATGCATGTCATCCCAGAGCAAAAATAATAATCCCCTCCTAAGTCAAATTAACCTCTCTTGTTGTCAGGCAAAAAGAAGTGATGGACCAAGCGGGCCCACAGATGGAAAGCATCGATATCGCTGATAACCGCTTAAGTGGGTGCGAGAGGACAACCACCACCGCTTTGCATGTGGGCCAAACATATATATGTTGAATACCCAAAATGCACAACTTTGATGTGCCACATGCCTCAAAAACCGTAAACCATGCACCCACACAGAGCGAGGTTCATATCAAGCGTACTACATATGATGGTCCCCTTCCCCCCTCTTCACCGCATACTATATGCTCCTGCCGTAATATATGTACAACCCAAAAGAATCCTCATCGATGGTGAAATTAATTAACCTCTCCCGATGTAGGTCAAAGTGATGCATGCATGCATGCATCGACGATGGCCTCGTGGGCCCACAGATGGAAGCGTCACACGTGAGTGTCCTAGCTAGGATATATATGCATGTGGCCCAAAAAGGTGTTGTGTGATGTTTGAATAACCAATTTCACAATTTTGATGTGGCACGTGCCTCGGTAACCAAAAAGTCCCGACACTGAGTGAGGTGTACTTGTTCACGGACGCATACGTATAGTATATATGCTAGTCCCCTCCCACCTCTTCGACGCGTACTATATACCACCATAACACAAACAAAAAAGATTATACCTTGCTGGTCAAATTAACCTCACTGCCGGCTGTTCGTCAAAGTGATGGACGACGACCTCGCGGGCCCACAGAAAGCGTCACACGCGAGTATCGAGTGTCGTGTAGGACAACCATCGACTGCATGTGGCCAAAACATTTATGTATGAAAGGGTTGTGTAATGTTTTAAATAACGATTTCACGACTCTGATGTGGCACCAGCCTGCCTAACAAAACGGCCAACCCACACGGTGGCTCACAACTCGTAGTGTACTGCGAGCCACCCGCCACCCCCAGACGCACACACCCACACACACACCGCGAATCCACCGCAACTACGATGCATGTTAAATTAATTATCCCGCGGTGAACATACATGTTACCAAAGGAGGGACGTTTTAATTTCAAAAAATTCACAGAGATCATTAAGACGTTTTAGTACATTGATTGATTGATTTTCTATGGGTATAATGTGCAAAAATCAAATTTGAGCTACATGCACACGTGACAGTGCACCTAAATGGATTGCAAAAACACATGTGTCTCACTGGGTGCATGTTTACTCCCCGTGCAACAAATTTCAAACATTGAGAATCTTGATTTTTAAATTCTAGTACATCAAAAACTTATTTGAAGTTCATGAAACTTATCGTGTTGTCATATGGACACCAATACAAAGTGGCATTCCACCTTTTTTGTCAAATTTGAGACCAGTTTTAATGTAATATTTATCTAATTACAGACGGGAGATTATTAATAATTGGGAACCAATATCCCAAACGGAATATTTATTCGAACCGTGAGCGTTAGACCAACAATGGATACGTGTCATGCTTCGGTTAAGCAATAAAGCGGCAGCATTAATCATCCAAATAGAAAAACAATATACGTGCCACCACGCGACCCGTGTGGCGTGCGAGCAGGCGTGATTTGACGGGACGCATGCGAGCCGTCCGCCGCGCAGGCAGACGGGGAGGCATGCGTGCAAGTGTGTGAATTGACGGAGGCGTGCTCGCGGCGCAGTGTCATCGGGAGGCGTGCGAGTAGCTGTGTGCAACTTTGGTAGGCATGCCAGCAGTCGAGTGCGCAGGCTCACCGGGAGGCGAGCCATCGGTTTGATCGCTGCCCGCCTCTCTCCCACAATTCCCACTACTCCATATTAATGGTGCGCCCGAGCGGCCGCACCCCCCATCCTCGCTATGCGCACACAATCCTCTCTCTCCACTTGCAACCTCGACGCCGCTCTCAGTCCTCAAAGCCGTCAGTGTATGAGGATGCCATCGAAGCGCCCCATCGGAGGGAGTGGCAACGCTGGGGATGCTAAAGCACCGGAGCACGGTGTGGAGATGGAGACAGAGGTTTCCGTCACCGCCGACAAGTTATCGGTGCACCCTGACATCGTCGACGGCGTCGAGCTTCCACAGCCGGAGGTGGAGTTCCACACCGACTCTGACGACCAATCCGGCGACGACTCCGACGACCACTCCAGCGATGACTCCGACGACGACGGACAGCTGGTTAGTCATCTATACCCATTTATGTGTCAAATAGATCATAGGGTTTCTCTGGTTACTCCTGCCTCCCCCTTTTTGGAATAGAAATCCTGTGGTTATGTTCTCCCAATCCATGAAATCTGAGTAAGTTTTGTTAGATCCGTGTAGTGTATTGATTGTTTGAATGGTTCAGGTGATAAGTGATTAGTTGTTTCATCTGTGGAAATGATTTCTGCTAGTAATCCGACTAGGGTTAGTGTTCATGCTAATAATTCCTAGACAGGACTTGACAATTGATTTTGAATGACCTACATATGTTTGTGCCATTATTTTCTTCAAGATTGGTCTGTACATAGACGACTGTGCTTAAAATCGAACCATAATATCTGAATATGTATAAATAAATAGCAATAAATTCCTAATCCTACTTCACGACATGTAATTAGTGATTTGATGCCAAATTTGTTTTACTATATGTATAGGTGTTGTCTGACGATGTGGACAGCGAGGGTGAAGATGCCCAGAGGAGGTACAAGAGGTGAATCATGAGGGAGCTTTATGCGGGAATGCAAAACAGGCGTATTAGGACCTGGAACGACGGCTATGGATGCCCATTTTGCAACCACAAGATTCATGACGCGTATCTAAGTGTTCTTGCGCATGCAAGAGGACGGGCTGCTGGCTCCTTCAAGCACAAGTATTCTCGCAGGGTGGCGCACGACACGTACGCCGAGTACCTGGAGAAGCTTCTGGATCGTGCCGGCGGCATGTGAGATGAGATGTGGGATGGATCGAACTATGTACGCTTGAGTATGCTTAATGACGGTTGAACTATGCTTATGTACGTGTACGCTTATCATCTATGTCTGAGTATGTTAAATATTTCACCAAATTTTGGTAAACATTACAACGGGGGACCAACAAACCAAGACGGATGTAGTACGTCAATCACACACGGTTCCCAAAATTGGAACCGTGTGCAATGCCTATCATTTTGCCTGCTGCGTCAATCACACACGGTTCGCTCTAGTAAACCGCCGCCCCCAAAATTCTTTATGGGACAGAAAACCCTCACCACCCAATTCAAAAAAGAAAAAAGAAAACCCTCACCATCCCCATGTCACAAAAACCCTCACCCTGCCCGCCACCCACCTCGGCCCCTCCGGTACGTTCCCCATTCACACCTGCACAAGCTCCTCCGCGTCTATGCCATAGCACCACCTATCGCGGCGGTAAACACTTAGCTCGCCGCCTGCCGCCGCTGCCAGGCTGCCGGTAAAGCCCACCACATTTCGCCACTTCCGCTTGCCGCCGCCTATCGCCATCGACTTTCTCGACGCTGCTCGCGGTCGACCCAGCTCCACTCGGTTGGGGAACCAGCCGTACTGAGGGTTCTTTCTCATGGACGACAAGGTAACTAATTTAACGAGATATTATCTCATCTCTTATCCTAGTTCATCTGCCTCCTTTAATCGCCCGGCGGAAATCACCGTGAATTCGTTTTTATTCAAGCTGATTTGAGGGTTTTCTTTCATTCATAGAATGTACAATGCGCCGATACTTCAAGACTTGGCGACCGCCACCAGAGATTCCATCTCATCGTACCAGATAACTTGAGGACGCGCGTGGTATGTTCAATCTCACCCTAAATCGGTTGGCATGGCCTACTGTCCTGAACATATTCTAAATATTGCTACATTTGGATAAAAGGTGCCACATGCACCATATACGTCAAAGGGGATTTTCCCCTCTTCTTTCTATATTAGGCAAATTAATGATGTATTGTTCTTTCGATTACTCTCAGATTTCCATGACATCATGTTTACCTTATCTGTTTAATTATAGACTTTTGTCCTTCGATTTCAACTGCTGTACAGTTCTTTCAATTTGGGCCCATATTTGCATGTTACCATATTTTCTTTAACAACCCTACCATTTTCTGCAGGACATCCCTCGCTATGCAACAGATTATGTAGTGCACAATTTTTCCCTTTACATACATCAAGGCTCCACGAATGTCATACTGCGCACAAACCATGGATTTACAATCGTTGCTACTGTAAGACTTGATGAACGTGGTGACTCCTATTTTGGCACTGGCTTTTGGAATGAAATTGCAAAGTTTTATGTACTGAAAGCTGGCACTAAAATTGCACTGCACATAGAAGGGCCTGGTCATGAGATATATGCTAACTTCCCCGACAAAATCATCCGTCCAGACTTTGTTCGAAGTAAGTTTTCTTTTCAACTATCTGCATATGTTGACTTACCCAGCAATGTCAAATGAATTGTGTAGTAGTTAAGCAACCAATTGTTATTCCCTTATGTTACTATATTCCTACCTAATAACTTCTAGTTACCAATACACTTTTCTATTGCCCTGTTTTAACTAAATATTCCCTGTACTCCCATTTCTATCAGAAAGCGCCGCTGACAAGGAGACTCCGGAGGTGGAGAACGGGGCTGCCAACAAGCGGAGGCGGGGCGAGCTAGAACCGCAAGCGACTCCAGCAGGCCTAGACTTAATCAGCAGCCTCCCCGATGATATGTTGAGAGTCATCATCTCCCTCCTCCCAATCAAATATGGGGCGCGGACAACCCTCCTTCCCTGGCGGTGGCGCCCCCTATGGAACTCCAGCCCTCTCGATCTCATCGACACCCACGAGATCTACCATGGCTATCGCAAAAGCTTGGATGCGTTCTCCGAGATCCTCGGCAGTCACCTTGGCCCAACCAAAGGCCTTAGAATGGGCAAGTTCCGTTCCAACGGCAAGGACCGAGCCAAGCTTGACGACTGGTTCCGATCCCCCGCCCTAGATCAGCTCGAGGAGCTCACTTTTGATGATGGGCATATGTGGTCGCTGCCAGCGTCCGCACTCCGCCTCACGCCCATCCTGCGTGTCGCCAAGTTCAGGAACTACCATTTCTCGCCCCTCAATGATGCGCCCGCTCTTATTCTACCACGACTGAAGCACCTCGAGCTCGTCGCCGTCTGCCTCTCAAAGGGTGACATGGAGCGCCTGCTCCGTGGCTGTACTGCACTCGAGTACCTTCGTCTTCAGGCGATCAATGGGTTGAGTACCTTCCACATCACCTCCATGACTCTCGGACTATTTATGTGTGTTGCTGGTGCGGCAGGAGGAAATCACAAAAGGTGGACCACGGTATGGTCATCCAGGACA
Source organism: Triticum aestivum (assembly GCF_018294505.1). Lineage (NCBI taxonomy): Eukaryota > Viridiplantae > Streptophyta > Magnoliopsida > Poales > Poaceae > Triticum > Triticum aestivum. Next base: position 100,263,229 of record NC_057808.1, read on the forward strand.
CACCTGCACTTGAGAGATTACTTGTAGTTGATGAAGAAGGTCCAACAAGAATCAATGTCATTTCTGCGCCAAAATTGACAGTGGTGGGCTACTCGTCTGACAAATACTCCGAACTTGTTATTGGATCCACACCCGTTCAGGTACAACAGCCGCCTTCTACCTCTCCTTCTACAAATTAACATTATTTCTAATTTTGAAGATGTTTGTTCGTCTGTCATTCAGAAAATGATTCCGACAAGCTTGACCCCGAAACTGCGCACAGTGAAGGTCTTGGCACTAGAATCTATCGGGCCCGACCTGGAGCAAGTTGTCAGTTTCCTGAGATGCTTTCCGTGCCTGGAGAAGCTATATATCGAGGTGATGTTCCTTTCCTGTTAAATGTTAACCATAAGGGAGTTCAATTTGTGACACCTTTTTCCAAGTTTACAATGACAATGTACTACGATTTCTGAAGGTTCTTTTGGAGGATTTCAGTACATACATGCCCCCCCATATTGGTTGCTTGATCCATATGGTTACAATCAATAAGCATTTCTCCTTTGGATTCATCTGTACTAGTTTTCTTAGGGAACTTTTCATCCACTCCAACCTCTTGTGAAGAAGGCTACATTTTTCTAGAATGTAATCAAATGCCCATGTTAATCATGTCAGATCGAAGATGGCATGTTAGTGCATTTTACAAATCCTGCAAACCAAATAGCTAGTCCTGTAGTAATGTTCAAAACTGCATGTAGGCACTAACACGTTTTCTTCTTTTGCAGATAAGATTAGGCCCAGTGGTGGATAATGTGATACAATATAACAATCACGTCGAATGCCTAGATCTGCATCTCTCAGAAATTACTTTGAACTCCTACCGAGGGACCTTACCGGAGATTATATTCGCCAGGTTCTTTATTCTCAGAGCAAGGGTGCTGAAGGAAATGAGGTTTCCCTACATTTATTTCGCAAAAATGAATGGTCTGTTGATCAGCGCCGGCGCCTGCGGCAGAATGGAGTAGGCTCCAAAAATGCTGAATTTCATTTTGGAACTTCAGATGACAGAGTAATCGGAAGTCATCGGGTCAACCCCATACATGACTTCTCAGTGGCTGACCCCTTTGCAAAAATTGTGAGGTTTCGAAGCCAGACTTAGAAGCGGTGATATTAGTTTGAACCTCTCTGATATCCATGTTTAGCGCATCAACGCGAGCGTTTGCAGCTGATGAGCTGAATTTCATTTCTAATATCAGTTTGAACCTTTGTAATCTTCGAATTTGAGCCATATAACTCTGGAATTTGAACCTTGTAACATTTCGAGCTTTTGTGGTACATCCGTTGAAATGGCATCGTATGAGACTCTTATATTGCTAGCACTACTTTGACCTTAATATGCAATGGTCTTAGATTTTATTAACCATTATCGAATCAGTTTACCTTGTCGATCTCATAGCACACGATCTGTATAGCTAACTCGACTGCGATCTTCGGCATTATTGCACACAGTTGGTTTCTTCCACCGTGTGCACTGTAGAGTGCAGAATTAATTATCACACTCGAGTGTCCACGCCTGGGGTGCGGTGTTGTCAAGCGTGCACTGGATTCTGGAATCCTCCGCTATGAACGTCGTGACAAGACGTGACGATTACAGGACGGCCGGCCCCCATTTATTATTACAGTGGCCATTTAACCAACCCTTGTGTCTCTTCAACCTTTCGATCGCGCCCCACCATTGCAAGAAGCACACCAACCACGAGAAATTCTTAGAGGGTATCCTGTGCGGCTCCAATGGCGCTCCAAGCGCCTGCCGACGACGAGTAGCAGTTCACCATGCGTGCCATGGTGGACACCCACAGAAGGTTCATGGACCTCTCGGTGGTGTACACCAACGACCCGGTCTGGGCGGAGCCCTCCATCCACATCATGGAGCTGTTGCTTGCCGAGGAGAAGTACAAGGTGGTCGGATTCGACCTCGAGTACACCCGCGCTCGTGCCGGGTCTCGTCCCAAGGTCGTCGTCGCCCAGATGTGCGGGCGCCACCACGTCCTCGTCTACCACTACTGCCTGGCCACAAGGCCTTGCGAGCGTTTCACCAGGTTTGTCAACAGCCCCCACTACATGTTCGCTACGACGGACATCACCAATGATGTAAAGGCGCTTGAGAGTTCGGGCATCGCCTGCCAGAATCTTGTCGACATCCAGGGCCAATACAAGATCTGGGGCAACAAGGAGCATGAGAAGGACTCACTGGTTCACCTCGCCGAGGCCATCATCGATCCGTACTACAGAGACATGAAGGATTCATGCAACAAGGACAAGCGTGCCTGACACTCGGCCTGGATGGAGAAACTCGACAAAGCTCACGTCGTGTACGCGGCCAAGGAGGCGTACACGAGCTACGACATGTACCGGCGGATCGTTGACATGAGGAAGTCCCTCCTTCCCCAAAACGGCCAGGGATCCAGCCGGAAGCAGAGCAATGGCAAGCGTCGTCGCAACAATAAGTAGATGATTAGATCCTCATTTCTCCTACTTTAGTATGCATGTAATTGCTTACTTTGGTGTGTGCAAATGTTATGTGTGTAGTCACTTGTGTAATTGTATGCTTAATTTGGTAATGCAATGCTCTCTTTTTAAGTATATATGTTGATGCTCTGTAGACAGTAGATGGTGTGCGGACAATGAAAATCATATCGCACACGGACTAAACAACGGAACCCGTCGGTGATGTTTTCATCAATCACTCACAATTGTATACCAGTAATTGTTTGCTCACAACACACACGTCTTATTAGCAGCAACTGTCTGTGTTCTTATCGGTCTTCAGACACATTTCTGATTACAGACCTGTTTGCCGCGTATCACACACATCTTGTTAAGTTGAACCGATTCTGTTCTCATGTCTCAACGCAAACAGTTCATCCGAGTGAACCGCATGCCGTATATCGCACACACCTTTGATCTGGCTAACCGTTTCTTTTGTGTTGCCTAATCACAAACAGTTCATCCAAGTGAACCGTATGCTGTGTATCGCACACGCCTCCATCTGGCTGCCCATTTCTTTTGTTCCTCCTCATCACAAACAGTTCATTGAACTGAACCGTATGCCCTTCATCGCACACGCAACTAAAACCTGAACTGTGTTTGATGCATCCTTCATCGCAAACGTTTTACACATTTCTGACGGTTTTCATACAACACTGTTTGCGATTATGGCATCACACACAGTTTCTCGAAGGGTCTCTGATCGTAGTGTCGCGTTAGCAGCATCCTACAGTAGTGACTTCCTGAACAAACAAGCATATAAGCTGTTATACTTCTTACCCAAAGGATCTTTATATCCAACAGAGACAAAATATCCATTCAACTGTTGGAAATTACTTTACTTGCTGATCTGATGTCGAAGTAATTGCTGCATCGCCACCAAAACCCACCATCTCTTAAGCTAAAGTAAACCGAGCTAATCCCTATATTAGCATATTACTAAGATAAACAGAAGGCACTATAGAATCATTTAGGAGGTGAGCTTGTCAATCTGAATGTGTAGGGACACCGTCCTCGACAACCCTACCCCGGTCAGCAGCTTGGGCGGAACGGTGAAGAAGGTCAGCTCCTGCACGGCGACGTCGCCGGGATCCTTGCTGTTTGTCACCTCCATTTCCACCTTGACAGCGTCGGTCCTGTCTTTGGGCTCCCCCGGCGGGCCGTTCGCCCACAGCTTGGCCACGTAGTGCGGCAGTGGGGACGCCCCCGCTCTGATGCAGATGACCAACACGGTGATAGGTGTGCCGATGTCGAGCACGCCGCTGACCAAGAAAAACGCGCGGCCGTCCTCCTCCGCAAACAGCAAGAGTCGTGGCTCTGACAGTGGCACTTGCAGCTAGAGCACCTTGCCGTACTGGATCCTGTGCACGTGCATGGGGTGCATGTCGCTGATGTGGTGGGAGAGCGCCGGCGGCGGGCCTTCGTAGCCGCAGACAGGCACGGGGCATTTGCAGGGCGCGACCGGACACACACTCTAGTGATCGGCGAGCTTGTGGTAAGTGACGTAGAGCCCACAGCCTTCGTGCGGGCACTCCACCATTACCGAGGAGAGGACGGCGTCCATCGCCGTGTTCCACACGTCGAAGCCACCGCCGCGCTCGCACTTCTGGCACTGCCGCTAGTTCCCAGGGCGCTCGACGCGACAGTCCGCGCAGGTCGGGTGCCCTCCCTTGCACTGCACAAATCAATCGAACAACACATCAATCAAGAAACTTGCACCTTGCTCGATCAGCCGAATGGACGAGGTGTATTCGAACCTCATACACTGGAGGCTTCAAGGGGCAGAGGCACAAGGGGCAGTGGAGCAAGGTGAGGTCCATCGAGACCATAGAGAGCTCCATCGTCAGGTCCTGTTCCGTCGGCATGATCTCGCCCTCCTCGTGCACAACCATCTCTTGCTTTAGGGCCGGGGCATTACAAAGCTTTACCCTCACATATTCATACTACTTCAAGGTGCATTAAATCAACACATGAAAGTATCAAAAGGAAAGTCACGTCATGCATTCATGCGTTGTAATTAATGCATCGGTAAATGCAAATTATTGAAATATATCGAGTGCAGTGCTTTGATGTGTCGCGTCAACTCGTACAACAACGAGAAGTTTGATTACAATGCCCTCTCCCTTGCGGACTGAGCTCCGGTGCCTTAACTGCACCTGCCTTTGGTTGTATGACAGGTGGGGCACCCACCTATTGGGCCCACCTGTAATACACACAAAGGCAGGAGCAGTATGTCAATGAAGCTGTGTCCCTCCCTCGCCCATGAGCGTGGTGGCTCGTAGGACTAGGAGAAGCTTTCGCTACACGCTCTCCCTCCCGCACGTGGTGGACATGCAGCAGTTCATTCGATGTCAGATGGCCAGAAGCATACTGTAGTACTCCACTGTAGTAGTACTCCATGATTGTTCGGCTTCCCGAAGAGGCGAAAAGCCAAGCGCATCCCGGACGCTCGTGTGGCAGTTTCATGTGTAGAGTAGTCTAGGATAGCGTGTACCGTGCCTCTAAGCTTAAAATCGTTGGGGTCGGCTACATGCTATGAGGCCGTCTCGAAGCATTTTTTTATTAAAATAATCTTCTCGCCCTACCTATCATCCTAGTGATTGTAGTTTGCACGCTCATCTGGTCAAGATAGGAATATATATTTTAATTTGTGGTGGGGTAAATGTTAGAGGTTGCAGAAAATATATTGTACACTGTAGGTCTTTTAGCCAAGTTTAGAGGCAAGTATGTGGGGCCAGTGCTATGATGTGTCGCATTAACTCGTACAACGAGGAGAAGCTTGATTTTACTACTACATGCCTTCTCCCTCACCCATGCACGCGGTGGCTCGCAGACGAGGACATGCTTTTGCTTACACTACAACAAGCTATCCCTCCCGCACGCAGTGGACGAACATGTAGCAGTGGATTCGATATTGCAGAAGTAGTAGTAACATCATTGCTCGTCTTCTCGAAGAGGCGAAGAGCCAAGCGCAACCCGAACGTGGCAGTTGCGAATGCTCGCGTGGCAGTATTTGTGTAGGGGTGGGGTGTGGTGCGGAGCCTTGGAGCACGCATATAGCCAGGCTCTTGCATGAGAAAAATGGCTATGTGAGCCCACTATTGTAGTACTTGCTAGTATAGCCCTGTAAACCGGAAAGGAGTATTTGCCTTTCTAGAGATTTCAACAAGTGACTAGACTACACCCTAAATGAGTACATATGGAGCAAAATGAGTGAATCTACACCATAAATAAATACGTAGTTCTCTCGTTTTCCTCTCCGCCTTGGTCGCGGTGCACAATATTGAGTATACTAGTACTGACTAGTCTCTTTTTGACACGCATTTACGTTTTTTTGAACACAGTACAGACGCAAGAGCTCATATACACGCGCATACACTCACCCCTATGAACACACACACGCACACCCTACCCCTATGAGCACCTCTGAAAGACTGAGCCGGCATATCATGTTGAAATTTACGAAGTCACCATAGGCACCTCATCGTCGATGGGAACGTCTCCTAACATGCATTTACGTTGATACGGCTTGAATGCCAACGACACAGAGGGTAGCGGTTACTGAAACATTGAACGGTCAATGATGCCTCTGCATTCAAGTAGCATGCAGAGGTAGGAGTAAGTAATTGGAGAAGCAGAATGGAGCATGTGAATGCAACGCAGTTTGGACTGTCATATAAAGGCGCCACACCACTCCAATCCATCTACTCCTAGTCTCTACGCAACACTGCCCACTCCAAACCAAGACCAAGACCAAGTGACCAGAAGCCACAAGCACCCATGGCATCAATGGACGCGTGCGGCAGTCGGCTGTGCCAGGTCGACCTGCGGACCCACACCACGGAGCGTCTCCAGACGGTGCTGGCGACCGCCAGCGTCATAGCCCTTGTCGACGCCGGCTTCGCCTCTCGCATGCGCCAGATGATGGTCGACTCCATCCGCAGGTTCACCGCCATCAAGAAGCGCGCGGACGACCTTGCCGTACTACTCCAGCCCGCGCGCCCAGGCTCCTCGTTGCCTGCCAACCTCATCGGCCTCCAAGGTAACGAACTCTTTGAAGCACTGGTGGCCTTGTAGCTGCCGGAGGTCATGACGAAGAATGTGCCCCTCGAGGCCGCGCTCGCTGCACATCGCATCGCCATGCAAGAAACCGTCGATCTGCACATCCACGTCTATGAGGAAATCGTCTACATAGGCCACTATAAGGGCAGCGAGGACGGAAAGATGTTGGCCTTCTTCCAATGGCTGGAATCTTTGGATGCCATTGTTTAGAAGCACGACGACCTGGACACGAAAGCCGCTGTTACTTAGCTGCCGTTCGGTGGGCCGGCGCCCTGAGTCGAGGAGGTGGACGTCGTCTATGGATGCATCTTTCTTCTTGCCTCCTGTAACCAGCACTGCATCGGCTTGTGGCCTTAATGTTTTATTAGTGTATGGCATTTTTATTCCAGTCGTAAATGACATGTGTGATCCCTTGCTCTTATTCGGCGTTAATTATCTGTAGTATCACTATGCTCGACCTGGTGTACTACTACCTAGGTCCTGGTTTATTAGTCCCTTTTGTAATTTGTGCTAAATTTTGACCAAAGATTTAACTGACAAAATGTTAGTGCATGCCAACAAAAATTATATCATTTGATTTGTATTTGAACATAGTTTTCAATGATATAATTTTGGTGACATGCATGAACTTTTTGTTAGTCAAATTTATGGTCAAAATTTGGCACAGATTACGACGGGGAGCAATAAACCAGGACGGAGGTAGACTAGTTAGTCACCATCGTGTTTTGTGTCTAATTTTGACTTCAGCGACCCAACCTACATGGAGGGAGTGTTGTATATATTGGCGCAACAACCAAACTTATAAAGTAGGGACAATTGCATTTTTACCCCTAGTTGGGTTCTACCCACGGGTTTTGCCCTTACTTTTCGAGCTTGCTCGGTTTTGCCCTTACTTTTTCCGTCGTGGTCCCTCGAATGCCCTTTGACCGTTTGACCAAAACTTTGAAAATTCATAACTAATTCATATGAACTCAGAAAAATGAAAATAAGATATCAAAATGTTTAGATAAACATTACCTTTATGTGCATATCATTTGCATTCAGGACAAAAGCAACCTTTAAACTACCAGAGGTAATTAATGTTATTAACATTATTAAAAATAAAAAGGTATAAACAATATTTTTTTATGAATAAAAATTACATGCAAATGTAGGTGATGTTTTCTGAACATCCAGATATCTTATTTGCATTTTTCTGAGTTCGTATCATCTTGTTAAGAATGTTCTAACAACTTTGACCATTATTTGGAAACTTCATAACAAGTTGATACGAACTCAGAAAAATGCAAATAAGATATCAAGATGTTCAGAAAACATCATCTACATTTGCATGTAATTTTTATTCATGAAAAAATATATTGTTTATACCTTTTTATTTTTAATAATGTTAATAACATTAATTACCTCAGGTAGTTTAAAGGGTGCTTTTGTCCTGAATGCAAATAATATGCACATAAAGATAATGTTTATCTGAATATTTTGATATCTTATCTGCATTTTTCTGAGTTCATATGAATTAGTTATGAATTTTCAAAGTTTTGGTCAAACGGTCAAAAGGCATTCGAGGGACCTCGACGGAAAAAGTAAGGGAAAAACTGAGCAAGTTCAAAAAGTAAGGGCAAAACCCGTGGGTAGGAACCAACTAGGGGTAAAAATACAATTGTCCCTATAAAGTATATTCAAAACTGAGCATTACTACAAGTCACGAGTTCAAAACGAGAAAGTGGAACAAGTACAGCATGCCTGTGCCGTTCGCGTCACACCCCCACACGGTCGCGGTGCACAATGTAGTAACTAGTCTCTTCTTGACCCGCATTTACATTGATACGGCTTGAATGCCAGGGAGGGAGAGGGTAGAGGTTCCAGAGACATTGAACGGTCAATGATGCATCCTCAATTAGCATGCAGAGGGAATTAATTGGAGAAGCAGAATAGAGCCAACACGATGTGAATGCAACAGAGTTTGGACTCTCATATAAAGGCGCTCCACCACTCCAATCCATCTACTCCTAGTCTCTGCGCAACACTACTCACTCCAATCCAAGACCAAGTGACCAGAAGCCACAAGCACCTATCGAGGCGATGGACGCGAGCGGCAGTCGGCTGTGCCAAATCATCCAAGACTCTGGCCTGCGGCCCCACACCATGCAACGTTTCCAAACGGTGCTGGCGACCGCCGGCGTCGTAGCCCTCGCCGAGGCTGGCTTCACCTCTCGCATGGACGACATGATGATCCACTCCATCTGCAAGTTCACCGCCATCAAGAAGCGCGCGGACGACCTAGCCGTACTGCTCCAGCCCGTGCGCCCAGGCTCCTCATTGCCTGCCACCCTCATCAGCCTCCATGGTGACGAACTCTTTCAAGCCCTGGTGGCCCTGCAGGTGCCGGAGGTCACGACGAAGAATGTGCACCTCGAGGCCGCGCTCACCGCGCAGCGCCTCGCCATGCAAGAAACCGTCGACCTGCACATCCACGACTATGAGGAAATCGTCTTCATAGGCCACTACAAGGCCAGCATGGACAGAAAGACGTTGGCCTTCTTCCAGCGGCTAGAATCTTTGGACGCCATTGTTCAGAAGCATGTCGACCTGGCCATGAAGCTGCTGCTACCTAGCCGCCGTTCGGTGGGCCAGCACCCTGAGTCGAGGAGGTGGACATCGTTGATGGATGCATCTTTCTTCTTGCCTCCTGTAACCAGCACTGCATCGCCTCGTGGCCTTGATGTTTTATTAGTATAGTACTTCCTTCGTTCCCAAATATAAGTCTTTCTAGAGATTCCAGCAAGTGACTACATATGGAGCAAAATGAGTGAATCCACACTCTAAAATATGTCTACATACATCCGCATGTTGTATTCCATTTGAAATATCTAAAAAGACTTATATTTAGGAACGGAGGGAGTATATGGCCTTTTTATTCCAGTCGTAACGTTTTCACTGTGAGGTGGGGCCGCAGTTGAGCAAACCGACCATCGGCAAATCCCCACCCCGCCCATCGGGCGTCGGCTGAGTTTAGAATTAGAAGAGAGAAACGAGGGAGAATAGCTAGCTGTAGCACGGACGCTATTGTCAGATGGGACTCGTGTTGATAGAATAGGACTACTGAGCACTCGTACCTCTTTTTTTGAGGGAAAAAGTAGTCGAATGTCTAGTACCACTAGTTGGGTGCGTGCGACCTATACCTGTCATCACTTTAGGTCTCCTTTTCGAACCGCAGCTACGCTTCACAATACATATTTTTTCACACATTTATCCTCCTATATGTACTCCTAGGCTATTTCCACATGCTCCCTTTCGCCGACATGTGGGACATAGAGCATCAGGGTCGTAGTGCATGCATGACTCGGAGCATATGCCGGGGTACTTTACATTTCAGACCTCACGAATTACATGCAAACCCCCCGCAGAAGAATAAATAAATAAATGAATTACTACATGAAACCGGATTATTTTCATAGAAACCGGAGCACGTTCATTAAATTTTGGACATAACACATTTATAAAAAACGACCGGACCTAAACCAGTCTAAGGGCCTCTTTGATTCGCAGGATACTAAAAACGTAGGAATGGGGAAAGTATGATGGTGATGAACCGAGATGAGGAGAACTCTAACTCAGTTAGAGGTTAGAGTTAGATTCTAACCCTGAACTAACCCTGAACTAACTCTAACCAAAGAGGTGTATGGATGGTAGGGTTAGATTGACAATAAATGCTCTTTCTCAATCATTTGACTACTTTGGACCCTATTTCCTGCCGGATTTGGAGTGGCCGGCTCTTGTGTGGCCTCCTCCCGCTCACAATTGACATAAATGAACCATCTTTACAAATCAAGCATGCAAAACATGATAAATTTTACTTTGTCCATACAAATGAGATATCCCACTTAAACATACAAGTCGTCAATCAAGCTTCACAAAAAAATACACTCCATGAAACAAAGCATGAGCTAACTCATCATGGAAGTCATTCACGATAGGGAGGGAGCCCGGAGCCCCTCACGCACCCAGGGAGGAGCTCGTCATCGTTGCTCTGGAGGAAGGCTCTGTAGAGCCCAAGCCCCGGGAACCCTTCCGACACCGGCGCTTGCGAGTTGAGGTCGACACCGGCATGGGTAGCAGGGCCGCTTGCCGACGACTACGAACCAAATCTTTGGGCCTCTAGAAATAATGCAAGGCTGAAACTGAATTACCTAGAAAGGTGAACTGAATCTTTGGGCCTCTAGAAATAATGCAAGCCTAAAACTAAAATACCTAGAAAGGTGAACTGAATCTTTGGGCCTCTAGAAATATTTTTGTCGGGTGGTAGGTGCGACATATGCCAACGGGTGGCTTATCATTGTGGGAGCCAGTAAGACGTCGCCGGTGCCTGGAAACGGGATGAGGCGAAGACATGCATGCCGGTGAATCTTACCCAGGTTCGGGGCTCTCCGTGGAGATAACACCCCTAGTCCTGCTCTGCGGGGTCTCCGCATGATCACTAGATCAAAACGAGTAGCTACAAGTGCTCCTTGAGCTGTCGGATTCGAGGGAGAAGAAGAGCAGGGCTAGCTCTCCCTTTCCTCTCTATATGGTGTGTGTGTAACTCTCTGAGACCAACCCTTTGCATGGGTGCCCCGGGGGGTTTATATAGGCCTACCCCCCAGGGGTACAATTGTAATCCGGCTGGGCGCGGGTCCCAGCCGTCAGTGTCTGTGTTCGCCGGCTTCTCCGCCGGCCATTGGGGCCCGCCGACTGGTGGGTCCCGCCGGCTGCCGGCCTCTTGGTCGACAGGCCGGCCCCACCGCTTGGGGGTCTTGTCGGCGGCTAGTTACTGTTGCCTTGCCCCTGATGACGAGGGCTTTGTCGAGGTAAGCGTGGCTACAGTGTGCCGCCTTGCGGGCCCTCACTGTAGCCTTACCTCGTCTTGTCTCCTTAAAGTGGCACATGTTTCAAGGGAGGGGGTAGCCGGCTCCCGGGGCCCGGCTACGCCCCTGGCCGACTGGGGGAGGCCGGGCCGCCTTCGTGCATCTCTCTGGCTAAAGGGGCCCGCCGCCTGCGGGCCGTACTGGCGTCTGTCGTGGATGACGTTGAGGCCAACATGGCTAGAGTGCCGAGCCGGACGGGAGATGGCTGACCCGTACGGCGTCCTGTGGCCATGCCTACTTCGGGATTCGGGGATAGTGGGCCGTAGTGCGACCACGCCCCGTCTTGTCACCGTTATGTGGACATAGTCTTGGTGGGTGCGATCTTGGCCGGCTTCTTGGAGTCAGCGTTCTTCATGGCCGGCTTTTGGGAGTCGGTGTTCTTCATGGCCGGCTTTTGGGAGTCGGTCCTTTTGGAGCCGGCTTCCTGGAGTCGGCCATTTCGTAGCTTTCTTGGGGAAGGTTTCTGGGACTGGGTCGCCTTCTGAGAGTCGGCCCCTGGGATGGTCGGCCGGGGGAAGGCGGCCTAGTGCTTCAAATGCTTGAAGGCTCAAATGGCCTGATAATTTTTTGAGGAGCCAGGGGGAGTCGGTTAGGCTACCCGTGGCCATTTACTCCGACAGTAGTCCCCGAAGCTGACTGAGCTTCGAGGTTGGGGGAAGTCGAGAAACTCGGTCAGCTTCCTATCTTGACAAGTCGGCAGCCGGGAGACGGCTTCGATTGGGCGTGCCGTTTTGGCGAAATTTTTTGAAGTCGGAAGGCGGGAGTCTGCTGGCGCGCGCACCGGGCCGCGGGCCGGCCACTTGCCGCCTGCGAACCACGTGGCATCCCTTGGCTAAAAAGCCTGCCAGCCCACGCGCGCGACGAGACGTCACCGCAGGTCGGGGGGCCCACCACTCCTATGCCCGGGCCCAGGCGCGGATTCTCTGCGGCCCAAAGCCCCCCGCATGTCTTCGTGCGGCGGTTTCGGCACGCCTTTAGGGCGTAATAATCGCGGGGCGTGGGGGAAGTGGGTGCAATTAATCCCACGTCTCACCCCACGCCTCGCCTCCTCGGCTTCACCGTGCGAAGCTATAAGTAGGGGGAGGGGGGAAGCGGCAGGCGCTCGCACGCCCCTCTCCTCTCCGCCATCTTCTTCCTTCTGCTCTTTCTTGCAACAGCGCCTCGCCGCCGCACCGTTCTACCACTCGATTCTCCGCCGCCGCGTTCGTTCTCGCTAGCCCTACGCCGCGATGCAGTACGGCGGGGATTGGGACGGCTCCAACGTCCACGAGGATCACGTCGAGTTCCTCCGCAAGACGTGGCGGCTGCCCGGCACGGACAAGGTGCGGGTCCGTCTCGCGCCGGAGAAGGAGATCACGCCGGAGCCGGAGGAAGGCGAGCGGGTAGTCTTCTGCTCGCATTTCTTGCACGACATCGCCTTGCCCGCGAGCGCCTTCTTCCGCTCCTTTCTCGAGTTCTACCAACTCCAGCCGCACCACCTCACCCCGAACACGGTGGTGCTGCTGTCCGCCTTCGTCACCTTGTGCGAAGGCTACCTCGGCGTCCTCCCCACCCTCGAGCTCTGGGGGGAGTTCTTCCAGTCCAAGCCGGGCACGCGCATGCAGGGCGTGCCGGCTTAGAGTGGCACCTTCATCGCGATGCGGAGGGTGACTGCCGACAACCCCTTCCCCGTCATCACGCTGATCCAGTCGGTGAACCTATGGCAGAAGTCGTACTTCTATGTGAAGAACGTCGCCCCGCAGGGCGACTAGGTCAATTTGCCGGCTTACGAAGCTGGCCCACCGGCGGGCAGGCGGCCCCAGTGGTCCTATCGGGTCGTGACGCTTACGCCGGCTGGAGACGCAGCTGTCGCCTGATTGCGGGTGATGATCCAGTCGGAGGGCTTATCGGGGCCCAACCTGCTGGCCGCCTTCGTCACGCGCCGGGTGCTCCCGCTCCAGAGCCGCCCTCATCTGATCTGTCAGATGAACGGCCAGCTCGATCCGAGTCGGATGTGCACCAAAGACATGCCGCACGACGAAGTGGCCCATATGGTGAACTACCTTGCGAACTGCAAGCTCTCCGCAGAGTGGCAGTTTGGCAAGGAGCCGTATTGCCGAGCTCACCCGCCGCCCATGGTATGTTCTCCTTTTCTCTTTCTCCTCTCTCAGTTTTGTCGCCGAGTTCCTTTTGGCCGACACTGACTAGTCGGCTTGTCTCGACAGAGCCCTCTTCTTCGGCCTGCAGGCAGGGCGGACGCGGAGCGCCGATTCGTCCCCGACCGGGCGGAGCACGATCTGGAGGACCCCGACTTGGGGGCGGCCGCCATGGACGACAACACCGAGGCGGGCGGTGGCCAAGCCGGCGGTGAGGCAGGCGGCTCCGGGCTTGGAGTCAGCTTCGACGACTGGCCGGACGATGACGAGGCGGAAGTCGTCCCACGCCACCAGCCGGCGCCTGGCCACGGCGCGGGTTCCTCCGCCGCGCCGCCTGCTCGGGGCGGCGGGCAAAAGCATCGTGCCGCGCCGGGCTTGTTCGGCAGTCGGCCGAAGAAGCCCAGAGGCGAGGCAGCGGCGACCAGGAGGGAGGAGGCGGCCGCGAAGGCGGCCCACTTCCGCAAGGCGGTGAGGCAGCCGCAGACGGTGTCGGCGCAAGTATATACTCCTTCGTGTATTCTTTTTTTCTTTTTTCTGGTAGTTCATGAATCCTCGTCCTTTCTCCAAAAAACCAGAGCTCCATTGTCGCTCGAGCGGGCTGCTGCCGCCTCCGTCGTTGGGTCGCCGGGAGGATCTGGGAGCACTACTCGCGGCGTGGACCCCCGTGCCGATCTTCAGGCGGCGACGGAGTGGAACGCGCGGGAGGCGCGGGAGGAGCAGGAGGCGGGGGAGGCGGAGGCATTGAGGGCGGCCGCCGCCAAGGCGGCGCAAGAGGAGGAGGCGGCGAAGGCGCGCGCTGATGCCGTGGCCAAGGCCCAAGCGGAGGCTGCGGCTGCGGCGATGGCGGAGGGGGCCTTACTGGTCACCCCACTGCGCGTCGCGGCGCTTGGGGCCCCAGAGCCCCCACCAGAAGAAGCCGGCGGTGACCAGCCGGGGCTGGAGAGGGAGGACGACGTCGTCATCCTGGAGAGGGTGGCGGCACCGGTCCCGCCGACTGGGGCGACTCAAGGCGGCCGGCCTATCCTGCCGCCTGTGCAATCGGCCGGGGGCGAGCCGGTCGCGAGGGCTGATCTGGTGGTCCGAACGCCGTCGCGCCAGTGCACGGGGAAGGCCGCATCAGAGCCGCAGAAGGCTGCATCAGAGCCGCAGCCGGCCGCGGGCTCCAGCTCGTCGGCCTAGGATATGGAGGCGGCCAGCGCCAGCTCGGGGTGGACGCCGGGCGGAGGGACGGCCGTGATGAATGTGGCCGCGCAGGACGTCCGGACCCGGCTTCAAGCCCAGGCTACGGTGCTGAGGAAGTACAACGACGAGTTCCTTGCGACGCGGGCGGCCATCCGGGTTGGTCTTCTTGTCTTTGCTTTTTTGATCTTGATTTCTTCCGTGGGGGCGCGTCAGCGCACCCACTAGGTGTAGTCCCCGAGTTCCGAGTTGGCTGCTGAGCAGGCGGCTTGGAACTTCCTAGCAGACCTTGTGTTGCTATTCTTGTTCTCATTCACTCTCCTGCCTGACTTGCATGACTACCATAACCTCCGCGCGGCTGCCTTCAACTCCCAGGCTCGGGAACTGACCTAGAAGACTGCTGACCTATCTGAGGCCGGGGTAAGTGCTTCGTCCTTTACCTCATGCGGGGGCGCTTCAGCGCACCCACTGGGTGTAGTCCCCGAGATTCGGGCCGACTGCTGAGCAGTCGGGTCGGATCTTCCTTGACGACTTCTTCTTATTGCTTCTTCTTTCTCTGCCATCCCTGCAGCGGCCAACGCCAGTCTAAGGGAGCAGCTGGGAGGGTCTCAGGCCGCCCTTCGTGCTAAGGAGGCCGAGTTTGCCGCCTTGGCGCAGGAGCGTCACCTCCTGGCCAAGAGGTTGGCCGACCAGGAGGAGAGCCACAAGGCGGCCCTGAAGGCGGTGCGGGACAGCGAGGCCGCCCTCCAGGCCGAGTACGAGACAGAGGCGGCTAGCTGGGCTGAAGCAAAGCAGACGCTGATCAATGGCTATGGCCAGATCGAAGATTTGGTTGACGGTAAGCCGCCTTCTTCTTCGTCTGTCAGGACTGGTTTTCGGGATATTAATTTCCCAGAAAATGGCCCTTGTGCTCACCAGCCCCAGGATTACTGTTAGCTGATGAGGCACCGACTTGATACAGAAATTCCAAGCAAAGTACAAAATATGTAGTACAAGACCATTGTGGCCTATGAGTACAACAAAAGGTTTCTAGTGGTTGATGGCGAAAGCGGTTTGTGGTTCATCTGCGTCTATGGGACTCCATTTCCCACAAGAACAGCTGACCAGGATAACTCCTATCTTCTCGAGGCTGCTATCATCATTGCGTAGGTTCCGGGGCTGTCATCACAACGCTCCTCTCCAAGCAAGAAATCTGGCCAAGACAATAGCCAGGGACAAGCCAGTGAGTACTTTTGAATGTACTCGCAAACATTATGAACACGGGTATAATATAACAATGGATAATCATGCTCCGAAATATTCTATGATCATAACGTTAGTCACGAAATAAACAAAATTCATGATGCACGCATGCAGGTTGTTCATGTAAAATATGAATATGCAATACGGGAGTAGAAATAGAATGCACCGATCGAGTGTCTGAAGCGACGCCTCGAAAGGATAAGAAGATAAATCATGCCTCAGTCGGGCGTCTGAGCGACACCACATAAAGGGCTTGTAGATAAAAGAAATAACAAGCATGCCACAGTCGGTCGTCTATGCGACACCACATAAAGGGCTTATAATATAAAAGAAATAACAAGCATGCCATAGTCGGGCGTCTATGCGACACCACATAAAGGGCTTATAATATAAAATAAATAACAAGCATGCCACAGTCGGGCGTCTATGCGACACCACATAAAGGGCTTATAAGAGAATAGTCGCAGTGAGTATCCAGGAGGTAGAACCGTCCCAGGGATACTTAATAATTCAAATAATGTAAATGGTAAGTCCGCAATAATAATAATCATAATCCTCATATGTCACAGGTCATAATCAATGTTCTGGTTTAGCAGTTCTTCCTCGAAAGACCGACACTAAGACTGACACTTAACCCATCTCAGACTGTAGTCCTTACCCATGGACACGGCTATACGAATAGGTTTAACCTCTGCAGAGGGTGTACTCTTTACCCACGAGTAACGGATTTCTTTAGTCCATCGGGACTAATTCCGCCGATGGTCTTTTAATTGAAAACACACCTGTCCGCACACACCAGCCTAACTTACCGATGTCTGGAATCACCCACGACAGCTGTCAAGCAACACTCTAAGTGGGGAGGCTACAACCTCGATTAGCATGGGATCACGCGCGCAAACTAGGGAAGCCACTCCCCTCGGCTACAACCGGAAACACCCATGCCCCCGGACCAGGTGGCATGCCTACCGGATGCCTCCGGTATCTTCCACCATGGCCTCTCTGTACGGTGTGTGCTTGGAGGGGTTGACAACTTACTGAACCGTACCCTACCTGCGGAAGGGACTAGTGGTAGTACGAAACAAGTATGGGGGTTACTGGCACAAGATTCGATCTACGGCCGACTCAGGAGGTTCAAGTACTCCCTGTATGATTAGCATAACAAAAATATTTCAACTAACAGACAGAATCACCGCTCATCAAACCTCATCATGCCATACCGGACACACTCGTCTCGACGAGGAACTAGGGACAAGCTCGTGTCTACCCAAGACCGCGACTTTCCCGGCTTCCTTCTGGTATGCATGAGAAGCTTACGAGGATGATTACCATCACCAGCATATCCATTTCTAACAGCAAAGCATCTCCATTATGCACTCATGCGTATGATTTTATCGTCACATAAAATAACGTATGCTCCAAGTCAAGGTGGTGTTGTAACCGTATCAACAACACACAAAAATATTATGCCAGAGTTCAGAATGCTTGCCTTCAAGAGTATGCAAGGGGGTGCACTTTTTGAAAGTTGCTTTCCTTCTTCAAAAATCCTATTTTGAGGAAATTTAAATTAACACATAATTTTAAAACAGTACAAAAAGTTGTTTGGAAAATTTTCAAATAAATACTAAAATAAACTAGACAGAAATTGAGAAAGGTAGGAAGAAGAATAAACTCATTTGGAGTTTTATTTAAAAAGATATAGCCAGTCAAAGTTCTGTTTTTAATAAAATCAGAAAAAGAAAACGTTTCGGGGGAAAATACGTTTTCGAAGCAGAGGAGGCGTACTTCAGGGGTTTACGCGTCCACTTAAACACGTGGTGGCGGGGTTGGGTCACTGACAGTGGGTCCAGCAGGCCTACTGGTCAGGTTTGACTAGTCCCCCGCCTCCTTCCTCCTCTGTCCGAGCCGAGGCGGGGGCTCCGACGATCCTCGCCGGCGAACGGTGCTCCTCGATGGCATCCCAGGGTGGGGATGGATCCGTGGTTCCAGGGCGGTCCTCCCGGTGGTCGAGAGGGTGGCGGGGACGAAGGGAGTCGCCGGCGGCGAGCTTTGCGGCGGACGGCGTCGCGGGAGGATTTGGGGTTTCGAGCTATGGTGGTTCTTGGTCGCGTTTGAGAGGCTGGGCGGCTCCGTGAGATCATGGGGAGTCGAACGGTGGCGCTGGAAGGATGGGGGAGGCTCTGGTTGCGACGAGCGGGACCGGAGGGCAGCGGCGGCCGAACTGGCAGGAGACGGGGAAGAAAGCTTCCCACCGTCGCTTGCTGGCCGTGGGGGCACTGCTGGGGTGCAAGGAGGTTGCCTGAGTGCAGGGACGGGCTCGGGGGCTCCTATTTATAGGGGTCGAGGTCGGTTCCCGCGGCGGCCGTGGATAAGAACGCCGGCGACCGCCGTTCTGTAGCTGCAGGACGACGTGGCGGCGACGAGCGCGTGCCGACGAGCCTGTGGATGAGCTCGGGCTGTTCCAGGGGGCAGCTGGCGCGCGCGGGTGGCTTGGGCGGCGCCGTCCATGGCAGAGCCTGCGGTGGCCGGCCGCTAGCCGCCGTGGCCGACCTGACGGCGGCACTGTGGGGCTCCAGGGGCGGCTCTGCAGCGAGGGAAGGGGCGGGCGTGCTGGCTGCGGGTGGCCAAGGGCCAGAACGGGCGCGGGGAGGGCGGTAGTGGGACGCGGCGGCTCGGTGCGTGCGCGTGCAAAACGTGCGCTCTGGGTGCGCCCAGAGCACGCACGCTAGCTGCTCGACGAAATGCCAATGCATGCCATAGGGCTTGGGTGAGGCTGGCAAGTAGCAGGTTTAGGTTAGAGTCTTTTAGGAGCTTAGTGGACATGCTATTTTTTCCAGAGGTGCAAGGTCACAGCGCAAAGGCAAAAATCATGTCAAAACTGACCATGCACACAAGGTGCTCGACAGATTGCTAAGTGCATCTAGGCAACTCTTGGAGTGGCCAAAAACTCCAGACCAGTGTCTCTTTAGATGTAGGTGGTGGTGGCAAGGTTAGTTTGGCAAAACTAGAAACTTGATAGTGCAAGTTTTTGAGAAAGCCAATTTTGGGTAGAAACTAAAGGCTATTATTGCATGGACTAAAAGTACTCCAATGGGTCCAATCTCCTGGACTTAAGGGTTTGAGGACTATAAGCAGGAAAAAGCTCATGGGCACTAGAGCAAAATAAATTAGGGTTGCAGTACAAATCACTAAGCTAGACCAGAATGAAAATGAGGTTGATTCACTCAAATTTTTCAAAGAACACCAGTGGGTTTTTGCATAAAGTTGAATTATATGCATCTACTGACATCTCCAAACACTTGGAATAATTTTTAAATGAATATTTAAATAGGTCGTAGTGCAAAAATACCTACTGGACCAGATTTGAAAATTTGGTGTAGAGCTCAAAATCTCCAATGACCAAAAGATATTTTTGCATAAAAGTGATGTGGAAACATCACATGACATCCCCAAATTTTGGTGAAAATTTTAAATGTAATTATCAAATGGTTGCAGTGCAAAAGAGGCTCCAAATTTCTGAAAAATCATTTTAAAAGAATAAAGCTCAGGAAAAACAATTATGCAAATAAATCCATTGATAAAGAATTGTTTTGTTGTGAGAGTATACAAGTCCAATAATATTTCTGGAAAGTTTCCACTTGAGGTAAAAACCCACAATATCAAAGAGAAGAGGGGTTCTGAAATCAAAAGATAAACCCAGAAAACAAAAATTTAATTTCCTGGCAAAAAATTTAATTAATAAAACAAGGTCAAAATTTTGGGGTGTTACAACACTACCCCCCTTAAGAAAAATCTCGTCCTCGGGATTTGCTATGGGTTGTTTTAAAAATAATACTCCCATTAGTTGAAACCAAGAGTTTGCTCATAGCACAAACTTAGGGTACAATCATAAGCTGCAACACGCAAATAAACATAGCTATGACGTTTACAATGAAAACGGCAAATGGACAGGGTCCCGAGAGAACGTCTCTGGTACTGGGGCGCACTCTTCTTCTATCGGGGGAAGCGGGTTGACCAGTCGATGGACGCGTCTCTCCTGGTCGGGCCTCAGTGGTCTGCCGATGGCGATCTGAGGATTTAAATCAGCGAGGCTCTGGAGATAACCCATAACTCGCTGGGTCAAACGTTCTTGAGCGATGACATACTGGACAAGGTTGGCCAGTACTGGGTCTCTCTCAATTCGTCCATTGGGAAAAGATGCTACTTCTCCGGGTGCTGCACGACTTGGAAAATAATAATATCCTCGTTCGCTGGCATAGGGTACCGTGAATCAAAGACGAGCAAGCGCTTCGTACGCAGCAGGTTCAATGGCCATATGCGGAGTCGGCATGGATTTCCCCATGAAGGAGACTCTCGTTGGGTCTTGGTTTGGGTTTGCGGGAGGGATGTGCACCACTGCCCAATATTTCGAGGTGGATGGGGTGATCCTCGATTTGAGCAACTCGTACTGGGGTGGATGGATAGCACTCATGGTGCTGCAGGTAAAGTCCCACAATATTTTAACAAAACTGCCTGGGGTGGCATCTGGAGTTCTCAGATAAATACTGGGGGTCGGCATGGCAAAGAAATGGCTGTGCGTGTTGTGCGCAAGGTGAGGGGTACTTGGCAAGGTCACGAGGTGGCCTCTTATATAGCATTGGGGCTGGGCTATTTACCGTGGTGAAGGGAAACTAGTTTGTTGGTTCTGCTCTTGGAGCCGGGGTCAATGCCACAGATACACATATCTCATAAATGTGACGCATTACTATGGGCGTCGTCGGGGTGGTTTTGGTAGCTGCGCCCGGAATTTAAAAATGCAACTGTACGCTGACGTACTTATGCATGGCTACTATTCAAAAATAGGGGCGCACAAGCAGACATCATTTAATAATGGTGATACAGGATCACACAATTACAAAGCGTAGAAATACTAAGGCTCGGTACTTACTCGAGTGACTTACTCTACTTCGTTAATGTCTAAGCGGGCTGGCCTTGTGGACGTCGAGGCTTCTCCACGGGTTTCACCGTCGGGATTAGCCGGATGAGGTTGAGGGGCTGCAGGGTCGGGGTAGCGGTGATGACCATCGCGGGGGTTGTTAGCCACAATCCCGTTGGAGCGTGTTCCCAAAAGGCGACGAAGCACTTCTGGGGACACCAAAGCATTTTGGTCGATGGTTGGGGCAGACCGCAAGGACTCGATCGGCTGTCCGAACAGCACGACTGGGTTGACGGCGTCGGGCTCATCTTCTCCTCTCGCCGGGGCTCGGCGAACCAGTTCTCCACGAGCTACGATCAGATCAAGGGTGATTTGATCGAACAGTTCCTCTAGTGCACTTACATAGCGCACAAGATGCAACAATGCAGGATTCGTCTCGTGCTCTCTGTTGACAACCTGTGGCATCCTACCATACCCATCACGGCTGGGGTAGTAGTAGAGCGAGCGATAGTTAACTCTGGGCGACAAGTGCCGGAGTTGAACTATAGCCTCTCGAGCTGCTAGCTGGATGGCTTGTGGCTCAAAGGAAGTTGTCCTTTCAGTGAACCTGTAGGGGCGTTCCGGCGATAGACCCCTACCATAGATGTGTACAGTGACCCAGAATTGACGGCTCTCACCGCTCATGAGTCCTTGGTACACAACATATTCTGGGGGCTCTTCTAATGCATAGGCACGGCAGGTGAGGTTTGCGAGCACGGTCACAAAACCTCCATGGTTGGTTGCTGTGGTCTCATTGTGAACAATGGGTCCAGGCATCGTGGCTTGGTTTGGGAAAAGAGGCTGTGCTGTGCTGTGTTGAGGCTAGCGTGCCTTTTTTATAGAAAAGGGGACGGAGTCTTCCTTTGCACGGTTGCGAAAGAGACTATTTGGGTGCCGGTCACTGGCGCGCGATCGACAGGCTAGGCTGATAGGTTGGGCACCGACTGCCAAAAGCGTCGGGATCACTGTGTGGCTATCTTACACGAGAAGCTCGGCTGGGGTTTAGGCAAAGGCCTGGTGGGTTGGTTAACCTAGGTTTATTGGCCTGGCTAAGATAGGATTAGCCAATGGTCAGCCTGGCTCTGATACCAAGTTTGTCAGGACCGGTTTTCGGGATATTAATTTCCCAGAAAATGGCCCTTGTGCTCACCAGCCCCAGGATTACTGTTAGCTGATGAGGCACCGACTTGATATAGAAATTCCAAGCAAAGTACAAAATATGTAGTACAAGACCATTGTGGCCTATGAGTACAACAAAAGGTTTCTAGTGGTTGATGGCGGAAGCGGTTTGTGGTTCATCTGCGTCTATGGGACTCCATTTCCCACAAGAACAGCTGACCAGGATAACTCCTATCTTCTCGAGGCTGCTATCATCATTGCGTAGGTTCCGGGGCTGTCATCACAACGCTCCTCTCCAAGCAAGAAATCTGGCCAAGACAATAGCCAGGGACAAGCCAGTGAGTACTTTGAATGTACTCGCAAACATTATGAACACGGGTATAATATAACAATGGATAATCATGCTCCGAAATATTCTATGATCATAACGTCAGTCACGAAATAAACAAAATTCATGATGCACGCATGCAGGTTGTTCATGTAAAATATGAATATGCAATACGGGAGTAGAAATAGAATGCACCGATCGAGTGTCTGAAGCGACGCCTCGAAAGGATAAGAAGATAAATCATGCCTCAGTCGGGCGTTTGAGCGACACCACATAAAGGGCTTGTAGATAAAAGAAATAACAAGCATGCCACAGTCGGGCGTCTATGCGACACCACATAAAGGGCTTATAATATAAAAGAAATAACAAGCATGCCACAGTCGGGCGTCTATGCGACACCACATAAAGGGCTTATAATATAAAAGAAATAACAAGCATGCCACAGTCGGGCGTCTATGCGACACCACATAAAGGGCTAATAAGAGAATAGTCGCAGTGAGTATCCAGGAGGTAGAACCGTCCCAGGGATACTTAATAATTCAAATAATGTAAATGGTAAGTCCGCAATAATAATAATCATAATCCTCATATGTCACAGGTCATAATCAATGTTCTGGTTTAGCAGTTCTTCCTCCGAAGACCGACACTAAGACCGACACTTAACCCATCTCAGACTGTAGTCCTTACCCATGGACACAGCTATACGAATAGGTTTAACCTCTGCAGAGGGTGTACTCTTTACCCACGAGTAACAGATTTCTTTAGTCCATTGGGACTAATTCCGCCGACAGTCTTTTAATTGAAAACACACCTGTCCGCACACACCAGCCTAACTTACCGGTGTCTGGAATCACCCACGACAGCTGTCAAGCAAAACTCTAAGTGGGGAGGCTACAACCTCGATTAGCATGGGATCACGCGCGCAAACTAGGGAAGCCACTCCCCTCGGCTACAACCGGAAACACCCATGCCCCCGGACCAGGTGGCATGCCTACCGGATGCCTCCGGTATCTTCCACCATGGCCTCTCTGTACGGTGTGTGCTTGGAGGGGTTGACAACTTACTGAACCGTACCCTACCTGCGGAAGGGACTAGTGGTAGTACGAAACAAGTATGGGGGTTACTGGCACAAGATTCGATCTACGGCCGACTCAGGAGGTTCAAGTACTCCCTGTATGATTAGCATAACAAAAATATTTCAACTAACAGACAGAATCACCGCTCATCAAACCTCATCATGCCATACCAGACACACTCGTCTCGACGAGGAACTAGGGACAAGCTCGTGTCTACCCAAGACCGCGACTTTCCCGGCTTCCTTCTGGTATGCATGAGAAGCTTACGAGGATGATTACCATCACCAGCATATCCATTTCTAACAGCAAAGCATCTCCATTATGCACTCATGCGTATGATTTTATCGTCACATAAAATAACGTATGCTCCAAGTCAAGGTGGTGTTGTAACCGTATCAACAACACACAAAAATATTATGCCAGAGTTCAGAATGCTTGCCTTCAAGAGTATGCAAGGGGGTGCACTTTTTGAAAGTTGCTTTCCTTCTTCAAAAATCCTATTTTGAGGAAATTTAAATTAACACATAATTTTAAAACAGTACAAAAAGTTGTTTGGAAAATTTTCAAATGAATAATAAAATAAACTAGACAGAAATTGAGAAAGGTAGGAAGAAGAATCAACTCATTTGGAGTTTTATTTAAAAAGATATAGCCAGTCAAAGTTCTGTTTTTAATAAAATCAGAAAAAGAAAACGTTTCGGGGGAAAATACGTTTTTGAAGCAGAGGAGGCGTACTTCAGGGGTTGACGCGTCCACTTAAACACGTGGTGGCGGGGTTGGGTCACTGATAGTGGGTCCAGCGGGCCCACTGGTCAGGTTTGACTAGTCCCCCGCCTCCTTCCTCCTCTGTCCGAGCCGAGGCGCGGGCTCCGGTGCTCCTCGCCGGCGAACGGTGCTCCTCGATGGCATCCGAGGGCGGGGATGGATCCGTGGTTCCAGGGCGGTCCTCCCGGTGGTCGAGAGGGTGGCGGGGACGAAGGGAGTCGCCGGCGGCAAGCTTTGCGGCGGACGGGGTCTCGGGAGGATTTGGGGTTTCGAGCTATGGTGGTTCTTGGTCGCGTTTGAGAGGCTGGGCGGCTTCATGAGATCATGGGGAGTCGAACGGTGGCGCTGGAAGGATGGGGGAGGCTCTGGTTGCGACGAGTGGGACCAGAGGGCGGCGGCGGCCGAACTGGCCGGAGACGGGGAAGAAAGCTTCCCACAGTCGCTTGCTGGCCGTGGGGGCACTGCTGGGGTGCAAGGAGGTTGCCTGAGTGCAGGGACGGGCTCGGGGGCTC
Source organism: Triticum aestivum (assembly GCF_018294505.1). Classification (NCBI taxonomy): domain Eukaryota; kingdom Viridiplantae; phylum Streptophyta; class Magnoliopsida; order Poales; family Poaceae; genus Triticum; species Triticum aestivum. The sequence continues at coordinate 100,288,025 of NC_057808.1, forward strand.
CTATTTATAGGGGTCGAGGTTGGTTCCCGCGGCGGCCGTGGATAAGAACGCCGGCGACCGCCGTTCTGTAGCTGCAGGACGACGTGGCGGCGACGAGCGCGTGCCGACGAGCCTGTGGATGAGCTCGGGCTGTTCCAGGGGGCAGCTGGCGCGCGCGGGTGGCTTGGGCGGCGCCGTCCATGGCAGAGCCTGCTGTGGCCGGCCGCTAGCCGCCGTGGCCGACCTAACGGGGGCACTGCGGGGCTCCAGGGGCGGCTCTGCAGCGAGGGAAGGGGCGGGCGTGCTGGCTGCGGGTGGCCAAGGGCCAGAACGGGCGCGGGGAGGGCGGTAGTGCGACGCGGCGGCTCGGTGCGTGCGCGTGCAAAACATGCGCTCTGGGTGCGCCCAGAGCACGCACGCTAGCTGCTCGACGAAATGCCAATGCATGCCATAGGGCTTGGGTGAGGCTGGCAAGTAGCAGGTTTAGGTTAGAGTCTTCTAGGAGCTTAGTGGACATGCTATTTTGTCCAGAGGTGCAAGGTCACAGCGCAAAGGCAAAAATCATGTCAAAACTGACCATGCACACAAGGTGCTCGACAGATTGCTAAGTGCATCTAGGCAACTCTTGGAGTGGCCAAAAACTCCAGACCAGTGTCTCTTTAGATGTAGGTGGTGGTGGCAAGGTTAGTTTGGCAAAACTAGAAACTTGATAGTGCAAGTTTTTGAGAAAGCCAATTTTTGGCAGAAACTAAAGGCTATTATTGCATGGACTAAAAGTACTCAAATGGGTCCAATCTCCTGGACTTAAGGGTTTGGTAGAGAGGACTATAAGCAGGAAAAAGCTCATGGGCACTAGAGCAAAATAAATTAGGGTTGCAGTACAAATCACTAAGCTGGACCAGAATGAAAATGAGGTTGATTCACTCAAATTTTTCAAAGAACACCAGTTGGACGACAACGTTGTTGCCCAGCCAGAGGAATGGTTCGGGATGAACCCGGCAAACAGCGAAGACTCGGCGGAGGAGATCGACTCCAGCGACGAGGGCGAAGAGGAGGAGGAGGAGGAGGGTGAAGACGCCGGGCCGGATGGTGGAGCGGCCGGCCAGCCTCATCTTGACCGTGCCTCCAGCAACACGGCACGCGCGGGTGCACCGCCTGCCGCTGGCGATGCTCAAGCCGAGACCCGCCAGCCGGCCACTCCTTCAGCTGGTGACGCCATCTCCACCGACCAACCCGGCTCCCACACCGCGCCTTTAGTCTAGTCTGCTATCTTTATTTTCCTGTCTTATCACTTTTAGAACAATATTTTGTTAAGTTTGCACAATTCCGCCCACTGGGGGTGTATTCGAACTATGTTGATTGCCGGCCTGTTGGGGGCTTTATATGTAGATATGACTATGCATGTGTTTGGCTTTTCCTTGTTCTTTGCTTTTCATCCTTCTGTTGTTTCCTTTGCCGCCCTCCCTTGGTTGCCGTCTCCCCAGTCAGACAGTTGCTCTACAATCTGTGGCTGGAGAAGTGCTTGGCCAGTTGGGAGGGCAAGTAATCTAGCTTTGTTGGATTATAGCGAAGTGTTTGGGAAGCCGGCCAGCCGGCTGTTCTGACAGCCGACAAGCATGGTTGGAGGCCGTCTTTTCGCTATACAAGTTCATTAGTCCTTAGCCGTTTTTCGTGTGGGCATCCTTTCTGCCTTGGCTCTTGCTAGTCGAACAGTCGGTTCTTCGAGCTGTGACTTTCAACAAGAGAGGACTCGGGAGCCGGCACACTACTTGTCTGACTTCAGGTAGAACTTTTTAATATAGCTTAAGGCGGCCAGTCCCCGGGCCGACTAGTCGAACCCGGTGCCAGACAGAAAATCAAATGTAATAATACATTCATGGATATGACACTTGTCACTCATAGATAAATGAAGGCAGTCCTCGAGTGCCCCTCGGGGGGCCTGTTGTTTTCGTACTTAATACAAAAGGGTAGCATGATACATACTGCTTTTAACTGTAAAATCTTCTCAGGAGGTTCGCGTTCCATGGTCGCTCCGACTCCTTGCCAGAATCATCCCTCTTGCGTGCTCTTGGTTTTTGCGCGTCGATCAGGTAGTAGGAGTCATTGCCTAGTGCCTTGCTGATGACGAAAGGGCCTTCCCAAGGGGCCGAGAGCTTGTGCTGGCCGGCTGTTCGCTGGATCAGCCGAAGCACAAGGTCGCCCTCCTGGAAAGATCTTGGCTTGACCTTGCGGTTGTGGTAACGGCGCAACCCCTGCTGGTAGATGGCGGACCGGCTGAGCGCTAACAGCCGGCCTTCTTCCAGTAGGTCGACACCATCTTCTCACGCTTCCTTGGCCTCCGCCTCCGTGTACATGGTGACCCGAGGCGAGTCGAACTCGATGTCGGTTGGGATGACAGCCTCGGCACCATATACAAGGAAGAACGGAGTGAAGCCGGTTGACTTGTTAGGGGTAGTACGTAGACTCCAGAGGACAGCCGGCAGCTCATCGAGCCAGCAGCCGGCCGATTGCTCTAGTGGTACGACCAGTCGGGACTTGATGCCGGAGAGGATGAGTCCATTTGCTCGCTCAACCTGGCCGTTTGACTGCGGGTGGGAAACAGACGCTAAGTCCAGTCAGATACCCTGCGTCGCGCAGAAACGTGCCAGTGCTCCTTTGGCAAAGTTTGTGCCGTTGTCGGTGATGATGCTGTGCGGTACGCCGTACCGAGTAGTGATGTCCGTGACGAACGTCACGGCAGTCGGCTCGTTCAGCTTCTTGATCGGCTTCGCTTCGATCCACTTGGTGAACTTGTCCACGGCGACAAGCAGATGTGTCAAGCCGCCGCGGGCTGTCTTGAATGCGCCCACCATGTCCAGTCCCCAGACGGCAAAGGGCCAGGTGAGGGGAATGGTCTTGAGTGCAGGAGCCGGCAGGTGTTGCTTGGAACTGAAGACTTGGCATCCTCTGCAGCTCTTGACTATCTCTTTGGCATCTTCCAAAGCAGTCGGCCATAAGAAACCGTGGCGGAAAGCTTTGGCCACAAGTGATCTTGAGGCTGCGTGGTGGCCGCATTCGCCTTGATGGATATCCTTGAGGATTGCCACTCCTTTCTCTGGCTCGACGCAGCGCTGGAAGACTCCAGTGACACTGCGCTTGACAAGCTCTCTATTTATTACTGCATATGCTCCGGCTCGTCATTGCACTAGTCTTGCTGAGATCTCATCAGCCGGCAGCTCTCTGTTGACTAGGAATTTGAGGATGGGCTGGGCCCATGATGGAGCTGTGACTTCTTCTACTGTTAGTACGGCCACCATGACTCGGGTGGGTGGGTCGGGTGGCGTGGAATTGGAGTCGGCCACCGCCTCTTGTGTTGCTGCAGTCCCCGGGCTGACTGCTGCAGTCCCCGGGCCGGGTTCTGAAGTCCCCGAGTCGGGTGCGACTACGGCAGTCCCCGGGCCGGTTGTCGAAGTCCCGTGCCGCCTGCGGGGTTCCTCCAGTCGGATCCGGCTGCATCAGGGATAGGCGGTACGAAGATAGAGTCCGACTCTGGAGACGGCTTGATGGACGGCTTGAGGAGGCGCTAGAGGGAGACACCGGTTGGTATAGCCTGTCGGGTGGAGCCGATCCGTGCCAGGGCATCTGCTTGGTCGTTGTCGGCCCTTGGTATGTGAAGGAACTCGCACCCTTCGAAGTACCCACTGATCTGCTGGACGAGGAATCGATAGCTCGCCATGTTTGCATCCTTGGCGTCCCAGTCGCCAGATGACTGCTGGACCACCAAGTCTGAGTCGCCATAACACAGGATCTGGCGTATGCCGAGTTCTTTGGCTAGCCGGAGCCCATGTATGAGCGCCTCGTACTCGGCCAAGTTGTTGGAGGCGGTGAAGTGGATTTGCAGCGTGTATCTGAGTTTGTTGCCTTTGGGAGAGGTGAGGACGATGCCGGCTCCCAAGCCGGTGCGCATCTTGGACCCGTCGAAGTGCATCCGCCAATGGGTAGAGTCGGGAGCCGGCGGTAGGTACTGGGTCTCGGCCCAGTCAACGAGGAAGTCGGCCAACGCTTGGGACTTGATGGCGGTGCGGGGTTGGTAGAAGATTGTGTATGGTGCCAATGCAATGGCCCCATTTAGCCACCCGGCCGGATGCATCCCGGCTGCCGATGATCTCGGCAAGCGGGGCGGTGCACACGACCGTGATGGGATGCTCTTGGAAGTAGGGCTTCAGCTTCTTGGCGGCGAAGTACACCCCATAGCATATCTTCTGGTAATGCGGGTAGTTTTGCTTTGAGCTGGATAGTACTTCGCTTAGATAATACACCGACCTTTGGACTAGCTGGGCTCGGCCTTCTTCCGGACGCTGGACCACGACAACTGTACTGACCACTCGGCTAGTCGCGGCAATGTAGAGGAGCATGGGCTCCTTCTCAGTCGGCGCCGCCAGGACAGGTGGAGTGGTCAGCATCTTCTTCAGCTTATGGAAGGCTTGGTCGGCTTGGTCATTCCACTCGAAGTGAGTGGACTTCTTCATGAGTCGGTACAGGGGGAGAGCCTTCTCTCCTAGTCGGCTGATAAAGCGGTTTAAGGAGGCCAGGCACCCGGTGAACTTCTGCACATCTCGCAATTTGGTGGGAATCTCCATCCTCTCGATGGCCTTGATCTTCACAGGGTTGCACTCGATGCCGCGTTCGGAGACCAGAAAGCCTAGCAGCTGGCCGGCTGGTACTCCGAACACGCATTTCTCGGGGTTGAGCTTGATCTGGAATTGGCGCAAGTTGGCGAATGTTTCTTTGAGGTCCTCCAGCAGGGTGCCGCGCTTCTCTGTCTTCACCACAATGTCGTCTAGGTAGACGTGGGCATTTCTGCCGAGTTGCTTGAGGAGGCATTTCTGCATGCAACGCTGAAAAGTGGCACTGGCATTCCTTAAGCCGAATGTCATAGTCAGGTAACAGAAAGCTCCGAATGGTGTGATGAAGGCAGTCTTCAGGCGGTATGCTGGGTCCAACTTGATTTGATGGTACCCTGAGTAGGCATCCAAAAAACTCAACAGCTCGCATCCGGCCGTGGAGTCTATCACTTGGTCAATCCGTGGCAAAGCAAACGGATCTTTGGGGCAGGCCTTGTTGAGGCTGGTGTAGTCTATACACATGCGCCACTTGTTGTTCTTCTTCAATACCAAGACTGGGTTGGCAAGCCACTCTGGAAAAAAATACTTCCATAATAAAGCCAGCAGCGAGGAGCCGGGCTATCTCTTCTCCTACGATTCTTCGCTTCTCTTCTGACAGTCGGCAGAGGGGCTCCTTGACCGGCTTCGCGTCGGCTCGGACGTGTAATTTGTGCTCGGCGAAATCCTTCGGGACACCCGGCATGTCCTTTGGGGACCATGCAAAGACGTCTCGATTCTCACGAAGGAAGTCGACGAGCTCGCCTTCCTATTTACTGTCCAGGTTTGCCCCAATGACAGCAAACCTTTCCGGATTCTCCGGGTCCAGAGGTATCTTCTTCGTCTCCTTGGCCGGCTGGAAGGAGCCCTACGCATCATAATCTTTGGGGTTGGGGGACAAGGCCGGCTGCTTGCCGGCCATGGCCACAACCCGTTCCAGCATCTTCTTCTCTTCTGCCACTACGAGGGACTCGGCCAGCCGACTGCTGGCCATAGCACACTCGATGGACTTCTTGTAGTCGCCGGCTACAGTGATGATCCCCTTCGAGCTCGGCATCTTCATCTTCAGGTAGGCGTAGTGGGGCACAGCCATGAACTTGGCCAGAGCAGGTCGGCCAAGCAAAGCATGGTAGGGGCTCTCCAGATCCACTACCTCAAACTAGATCGCTTCTCGGCGAAAATGATCCTTGTCTCCGAAGAGAACATCCATCTTGATCTTGCCGATCGGGGAACAAGACAAGCCGGGCACGATGCCATGGAACACGGTCTGGCTTGGCACGAGCTGCTTCGCCTTGATGTTCAGCTTCTCCATGGTATCGCGGTACAGTATATTGATACTGCTTCCGCCATCAATCAGGACGCGGGAGAATCGGGCAGCTCGCCTCTCCGTCGCGAGGGTGACATCCAAGACTAGTACGTAGGAGCCAGGGGATGGCATCACCTCTGGGTGGTCGGCCTGGCTCCAGTTGATGGGCTTCTCGGACAAGTGCATGAACTCGGGGGTGCTAGAGGCGACTGCGTTGACCTCTTGGTGCTGATGGCACCGACTACGCTGGTCTTCAACTTGGCTTGTGAAGACGACGTAGGCGGCGTGCTCTTCAGGTAACTCATCTTGAATGGTTTCGACCGCTGGTCGAGCCGCCGGCTGCTTGGGGGCTGGAGGCGGCGGTCCGGGAGGCGGAGGCGGCACCAGCCCCTCGCCCTTGGAGATTCGCGTGAGCCAGTGGCACTTTCGGGTCGTGTGGTTGGACGGCTTCGCGCCGCTGTGGAACTTGCAGGGGGCGTCGAGAGTCTGCTCGTAGGAGAAAGCCGGCTGCCAAGCCGGCCTGCCACCCTTCTTCTTGGGAGCGGGCCGCTCTTCGGGCTGCTCATCTTCAACTGTGGCCACTTGCCGACTGGTGGAAGGCGGCATAGGGGCCTTGCGCTTATGATCGTTCTGGTAGGGGCGCCGATTGGAGTCGCCAGCCGGCGTCTTAGGAGCCGGAGTGATCACCTTCCCAGAGGCGTCCACTCGAAGCTCGGTCTTCATCGAGGAGTCGGCCGTGGCGTACTTGTCCGTGATGATCAGCAGTTCGTCGAGGGTAGCCGTCTCGTCGCAGAGGAGTCGGTGGTTGAGGAGGGTGCCCTCTCGGCACCCGGCGGTGAAGTACTCGATGGCCTGAACCTCGTGCACCCCCTCGCAGGAGTTGTGGAGCTCGGCCCACCGCGTGAGGTAGTCGCGCGTCGACTCGTTTGGCCCTTGGACGCATAGGGAGAGCTGGCGAGGCTTGGGAGGCCGCTTGTACGTGCTGGTGAAGTTACGGACAAAGACTTCCGTGAAGTCCAGCCAGCTGTTGATGCTGTAGGGCTTGAGGTTGTTGAGCCAGGTGCGCGCTGTGCCCTATAGCATGAGGGGGACGTACTTCACGGCTACGCGCCGATTGCCGTTGGCTATGCTGACAGCAGTAGAGTAGTCGATGAGCCAATCTTTCGGCTTCACAGAGCCGTTGTACTTAGGCGTGTCTCTGGGGAGCGAGAACCCTTTGGGGAAGGGCTCGTCGCGGATGCGGGGGCCAAAGCATGGCGGATCGACATCATCTTCTTCTTCTAGCACCAGGGACCGAGCCAGGCGGTCGATCCGGTGGCGGGCGTCGTTCTCGCCGACTCCTTCGCGGTGGCCTAGTCGGCCACCAAGAGTCGGATGCGTGACAGGCGGCGGGGTGGGGTATCTCTCCCCTCGAGGTGGGGGAGGAGGCGGATTTCCTTGGCGCTCCACCGCTCGAGGGCGGCCTTCCGCGTCGCGCTCGATGGTGATACGAGTCCGGCTGCGGCTAGCAGCCGGCTCCTTGTCTTTCCTCACGCGGGCGCCGCTCGCAGTCGGCGACCGGGATGTCGCGGCGTGCTCCCGGCGCGGGGGAGGACTCTCAGCGCGAGCGCCGGCTTCGTGCCGTTCTGCGGCCGCGTTGATCAGCTGCTGGATCCGCCTTGTCATGTAGGGGAGCTCATCGGCTCCCAGCCCATTTAGCTCTTCAGCGGCCGCCTGAGCGGCTCACAAATTCTCGAGCGGGGTGGCGTAGACGGGGCGGTCTGCCCCCAGCATGCTGGCAATAGCCGCGCCGCGCTTCTGGACGAAGCCGGCTCGGCTCGGCCCGCCACGAGGCGGCGTGCCAAAGGCGGCGCGGTCGACTTCATGCTGGTGAGCCTCGGTGAGGCGTCTCATGGAGGCTATCTTCTGGCCTGCTGCGATGAGGGCAAGGCGGCGTGCCTCCAAGGTCTCGGCGTCGGCGTCGGCCGGGATGGGGACGGATAAGTTGTGCATCGCCGCTTGCAGGGCGTTGTGGGCGTTCTCGCCCGAGTTGGCGACGTGGCTGATGACCAACACTTTGGTGACAGCGCTGCTGCCGCTGTCAGCTCGAGGGAGAGGGTCGTCGAAGACCACCACGTCGGAGGGGTAGGCGTCGAGCGATGCCGTGTCAGAATCGACAAGCATCGGGTCGGTGGAGCCGACCGACTCCAAGTCTATAGCAGGCTCGCTGGAGACGTGAAGTTGGTCGAGGAGGCTGACGAGGCGGCTCTCGGGGTAGTCCATGCCAGCGTCGGACGCGGGCTCGTCGGGGATGCGAGTCTCGCCGAGCAGATCGGCGAGGCAGCTCGCTGCGCAGGCGTCGTCGACGCCTTGCAGCGCATCGGGGCAAACGCCATCGGGCGCAGCAGGCTGGCTGCGGTCGCGGGGGAGAAAAAGGGTTCCCGTCCAGAACAAGTCTCCGGATGACGGTGCACCTGGCCTGACGGTGGGCGCCAAATGTCGGGTGGTAGGTGCGACATATGCCAACGGGTGGCTTATCATTGTGGGAGCCAGTAAGACGTCGCCGGTGCCTGGAAACGGGATGAGGCGAAGACATGCACGCCGGCGAATCTTACCCAGGTTCGGGGCTCTCCGTGGAGATAACACCCCTAGTCCTGCTCTGCGGGGTCTCCGCATGATCACTAGATCAAAACGAGTTGCTACAAGTGCTCCTTGAGCTGTCGGATTCGAGGGAGAAGAAGAGCAGGGCTAGCTCTCCCTTTCCTCTCTATATGGTGTGTGTGTAACTCTCTGAGACCAACCCTTTGCATGGGTGCCCCGAGGGGTTTATATAGGCCTACCCCCGGGGGGTACAATTGTAATCCAGCTGGGCGCGGGTCCCAGCCGTCAGTGTCTGTGTTCGCCGGCTTCTCCGCCGGCCATTGGGGCCCGCCGACTGGTGGGTCCCGCCGGCTGCCGGCCTCTTGGTCGACAGGCCGGCCCCACCGCTTGGGGGTCTTGTCGGCGGCTGGTTACTGTTGCCTTTCCCCTGATGACGAGGGCTTTGTCGAGGTAAGCGTGGCTACAGTGTGCCTCCTTGCGGGCCCTCACTGTAGCCTTACCTTGTCTTGTCTCCTTAATGTGGCACATGTTTCGAGGGAGGGGTAGCCGGCTCCCGGGGGCCGGCTACGCCCCTGGCCGACTGGGGGAGGCCGAGCCACCTTCGTGCGTCTCTCTGGCTAAAGGGGCCCGCCGCCCGCGGGCCGTACTGGCGTCTGTCGTGGATGACGTTGTGGCCAACATGGCTACAGTGCCGAGCCGGACGGGAGATGGCTGACCCGTACGGCGTCCTGTGGCCATGCCTGCTTCGGGATTCGGGGATAGTGGGCCGTACTGCGACCACGCCCCGTCTTGTCACCGTTATGTGGACATAGTGTTGGTGGGTGCGATCTTGGCCGGCTTCTTGGAGTCGGCGTTCTTCATGGCCGGCTTTTGGGAGTCGGTCCTTTTGGAGCCGGCTTCCTGGAGTCGGCCATTTCATAGCTTTCTTGGGGAAGGTTTCTGGGACTGGGTCGCCTTCTAAGAGTCGGCCCCTGGGATGGCCGGCCAGGGGAAGGCGGCCCAGTGCTTCGAATGCTTGAAGGCTCAAATGGCCTGATAATTTTTTGAGGAGCCAGGGGGAGTCGGTTAGGCTACCCGTGGCCATTTACTCTGACAATTTTACCTCCTCAAGCAACATCAAACAATTCCATGCGTGCACCACACATCTATACCAAGTTTAATCAGGATCTACTTTTCCAAATCAGAATTAGTGCTAGAGCGAGCAAGATTAATGATATGGCTATGAGACAAAGAAGGAACGAACAAACTCACCCCTCTCGCGACCTCCCTGGTAGATGCGCCGCCGCCGCGCATGACAGAGGGAGAAAAACGGCCGGTGAAGGGGGAGCAGGGCGAGCTTCGGAGGCCGGAGGGAGAGGGCGGCTGGAGGAGGGCGGCGGAGGCCAGAGGGAGAGGGCGGCCGGAGGAGAGAGAGGGCGAGCGGCACTTGGGCAGGCGACCCCATGGGGAACAGAGAGGAGTCGTGCGAGGGGGCACTACTAGGAAAATGCTTATACACAGTAGCATAGTAGTAGCGCTGTAAAATAGTAAGCGCTGCTGCTACTTAGCAGTAGCGCTCGGGAACTACAAGTGCTGCTAATATGAGCATAGCAGTAGCGCCGGACATAGAAAACGCGCTACTACTAAAACTGACAGACCGTTCCAGGTATGCTAGGGATACTAGTAGCGCTCATTGGTAGAAAGCGCTACTACTATTGATCTTATCAACAACGCTTTTTTCCTTACCAGCGCTACTGATATATGCAGTCCCCTCCTAAGACCAAAGTTTAGTCCCACCTCGCTCCGCGAACAAAATTTTTACAACCTTAAATATGGTGCTTCTCAAACCATCACAACCACTTGGTCTTCATTGAACTCTATGTGTAGGATCTGTGGCCGCAATAGGAATCTTCACCGGTTCTTAAACCAGAGAAGATTCCTATTGACAATTTAGATTCTACACAAAAAGATCATTGATGACCAATGTATTTTTGAAAAAAATTACATGCTTAGCGTTAGTAGTAGTGCGTTTACACAGAGAGTGCTACTGCTATTGATTTTAGCCATAGCGCTGGTTAAGAAAAAATGCTACTGCTATTGATCGTAGCAGTAGTGCTTGTTAGAAACAAGCGCTACCACTAAAGCCCCTATCCAAAACCGCCCTGCGCGCGCGTCCCCTCACTTCCCCCCTCACACTCACATCGTACGTCGCCGCCGTCGCCGTCCCTCCTCCTCCTCCGTCGTCACCCTCCTCCACGCCCAAGGTGCCTCCCTCCTCCTCCCCTCCTCCTCCCTCCTCCTCCCCCCTCTCCGCCGGCGGCCCCCTCCTCCTCCTCCCTCTTCCCCGACGGCCCCCTCCTCCTCCTCTCTCTCCGGCGGCCCCCTTCTCCTCCTCCTCCCTCTCCGGCGGCCTCCTCCTCCTCCTCCCCCTCCTGCTCTCTCCTCCTCCTCTCTCCTCCTCCTCCCTCCTCCTCCCTCCTCCTCCTCCTCCCACCTCCACCTCCCCCTTTCTGTAAATAGAATAGGAAGTTTTTAGAATTTTTAGATTTTTTAAGTAAATGTAGGTTTTTAGTATATTCTGTTTTTAGAAAATCTGAATAAGTAATATGAATAGAATAAAATATGAAATTGAAAATTTTTAGTAAATGTAGGTCTTTTGAATAGAATAGGAAATTTTTAAATTTTTTGAATAGAATAAAATATGAAATTGAAAAAATAGGTAAATGTAGGTCTTTTGAATAGACTAGGAAATTTTTAGAAAATTTGAATAAGTAAATTTGAAAAGAATAGGAGATTATAAGTAAATTTGAATAAGAAAATTTGAAAAGAATTGGAAATTATAAGTAAATTTGAATAGAATAATTCAATGTAGCTTATGGAGTTTCACTAGGTTCTAAGATGACGATAATAATGTTTTTTGTTTATATTTTGTTTTTGCAGAGATCAAGGAGCCCCTGCATCATCCCCGCCGCCGTCCCCGTCATCGACCCCCTCCGACCTCGATCGAGGTGAGACCAGCCACCCCATGATGTTAATTTAATTTAGGTATTTTAGGTGTTTAATCTTAGAATAACATAGTATCAACCCTAGTTATGATCGAAGCATGTTTAAAATGTAGGTTTTTAATTAGGTGTAGTTAATAGAGTTTAGGTGTTTTAGGTGTTACATTTGTTGTTATTTTTTAGTTAAAACAATTATTCCCGCATCGACGTCGATGATACCTATCCCGCATCCTCGTCGTCGACTCGGCGGAGGAGGCCAGCTTGATCAGAGGGGCCATGTCCGGGACTGGGCTCCGCCGGGCTGGTACTGGGAGGTGCTACCTTCCGGGGGGTGCAACTTGGTGAGGAGCCAGCCCGTCGTTGACCCGAACCTTCTTTGGTGGCGGTCGCGTGGTCCAGTGACGGTGCCAAGGCTTTCAGACACGGCAAATTTCAGGCTCTCTATATGTCCTTTTTTAGCAAAGGTCATGTCGGATTTTTCCGTGAATTCTGGCATGACTTGTGCTAGAATATGTAGGAAATATTGAGTGGCCTGGATTTTCTCGAAAAATAATTAAATGACATTTCAGGTTGACTTTAAGTCTGTCGAGGCTCCATCACCGAAGGTCGAAAAATCAGTGAGGGAGTGTATCCACCATATATGAGAGAGGACGAAGAAGCCCGACTGTTGTCGTGGGGGTCGTTTCTCCTTCTTCTCCGGGTGCTAGACCTTTGTTATGCACTAGGGGAAGAAGGAGTAACGACCATCAACGACGGTCGCAAATGTCAGAGAGGAATCAGTGTGTGAGAGTCTCCACCACATATGAGAGGACGAAAAATCCCGACTGTTGTCGTGGGGGTCGCTTCTCCTTCGTTCCTGTGTGCTAGACATTTTGGTGTAATGCACTCGGGAATGAAAGCAGGAGCTACCATCACCAACGGTCGAATGTATACACCACGCGAGCTGAGAGTTTTCAAGAAAAAGACTCGACAGACCGATAGTGAACCCGTGATGAATAATAATGATCTAATTTAATTTTTGTAATACATATATTGAATTGTACAAGTTTAATCTTTGAATTATGAACGTAGGAAATGTCGTCATCGGACGATGAAAGTCTCCCGGGGGAGTGCAGCTGGTGCCACGATGATCGAGGTTTGTGCGTGTAGCGACCCGACCTCAGACAGTCAAGTCTCTGTGCTTCAGTGTCATCCCTGGATCAGTAATGCTGACACACACAGTACTCGAAGGATTTATAACAGAGTAGCAATCACACACTTATTACATCGATAGTCTCCAAAGAGAACTTATTACAATAAATATGGCTTAAGGCCATCTAAACAAGATCACAGCGGAAGGCTTGGAAGATAAAGTGAGTCCATCAACTCCAATGGGATAGCTGAGTGCACGACAACGGCCTATCGAACCTTACTCCTTGTCTGAAAAGTCTGCAACATGATATGTTGCAGCCCGAAAACGGGTCAGCACATGGAATATGCTGGCAATGTAACACAGTAGAGCAATGAACAGATAAATACTATCACTATATGCATGTATGGCGGGTGGAGGCTCTACAGTTAATATGTTTTTGCGAAAAGCCAATTTTTTCCTACAACAAAGGAATAGATTTTATTTAACTATCATGGTGGTTGAAACATCATTGAGAAGGTTCCTCCAGCTCAATCCCAATTAAAGTAATCATTATCAACCCAACAAATTAATTTAGAGTGATGAGATCAAACCAATAAATCAAGTACCAGATACTGAAGATGTCCATAACCGGGGACACGGCTAACCATGATTAGTTTGTACACTCTGCAGAGGTTTGCACACTTTTCCCCACAAGACTCGACCGCCTCCGTTGGATTTCTCGCACTATATGGTGTTTGAGAAACGGATGACTGAGACACAGTCTTTCAGAAACACTAACTCTTTACTCTGGGTGGACAGTTACACCGACTTTCCCTCTACATATGCTAGCCCACCATTGAAACAGGTCATGCAACATACTCAACTATGCTAGAGCCCATAATATCTTGTGGCTGCACACGGAAGTTTCTAGCATGAATAATCTTATGATCCCTTTGAGCCTGGGTGGCGGACCGTAGGATGATCACACTGGTACTTCGGGATATCCTAGGACAACACTGGATTCTCCAGGTGCCCACAAGCAATCCACCCAGATGTGTATTAAAGTTGCCACCTTAAGTTGAACCATTAATTAACAACTCACATCTGTCATGGATCTCTCAAACCAAACCACATCTACGAGCATAGCATAACAATATAAGCATAACGTAGTAGTAACTCCCAATGTTTGATAATAAACAGGGCAATAGGTTCTACCTCATCATCTACTTCCCCAAATATCCACAAGTTAAACACATCCTAATCATGCAATGTTTGAGGATTGGAACTAATTCATAAAAACTGGGTATGAAAAGAGTATGATCAATGTGTTACTTGCCTTGCTGACGATCCGCAAAACCTAGTGACTCGTAGTAGCACGCTTCACACTCCGGGAATTCTATCGCAAACAAACAATAGCATACATCAGCACTCAAGCAATGATGCACGGGTAAAACTCAAATAAGAAGATCTAACCAGAAAGTTTAGCTGAAGAACTCCGGTTTGCAAAAAGAATCAAATCAAACGGAGCAACGAAACTCGAACTACGAAAGAAACAAGAGCCGATTATTAATCTGGACTAAAGTAAAATTTTACTATATCAAAATCTTGTTCAAGTTGGTTAAACAGAAAGAGAACTTCGAGACGAAGATCTAGGCGCTTGTTTCACCTGATTTAGATAAACGAGCTAAAAGATAAACTAGCTCGAAGATCAGGGCAGGAATCGCGATCGAAAATAATCGCGGAAAAACCCTGGAAAAAGAAAAACTGACGAACAGGCTAACGAACGAACGTTCGTTGTCTGTGATTAACTGGCGATCAACGTTCGTTAAGACGAACACGGACGAACGTCCGCTGACTAACGAAACCGGAAAAAACAGAACCGATCTATTAAAAAAAATAGATCTAGGGTTTCGAAAAAACCGAACGGTTAACCCAAAAAAGGATGAATGGCGGCGTCGGCTACCTTCGGTGAGGCTCCGGCGGGGCGGCGCGGCGTCGGGGCGGCGGCTGGCGGCGCGAAGCGGCGGCGGCAGAAAGCGGCGGCCGCGCGGCGGCTCGGGTGCTGGGCGGGGCTGGCGGCGCGCGGGGTGAGGAGGCGAGGGGCGGCGACGGCTTAAAAAGGGGCCCCGGGGCCTCGGCTTGCGCGAGGGGGCGGCGAGGCTGACCCGGACTCCTCCTCGCCGGAGTCCGGCGTCCGCATGGGAGGGCGAGGCGGCGCGAGCGGGATGGGCTGGCTGGGCTGCGGCCCGGCGCGGTCCGAAAGATTTTTTTAAACAAATTTTGCCGAAAAAATCCTAATAAACAAAAATAAAAATCTAAAAATGCCAAAACAAATTTTCACCATCCAAATAAAATATTTAGAACAAGATGAACATTTTATTGGCCCTAAAATTTAATTTTGAAAATGCACATTTTTCTAATTCAAACAAAATAACGATAAAAACCAAAATAAACTATTTATTTGATTTTAATATTTTCCTCCAAATTTCATTTATGTTGGAGAAGTCATATTATCTCCTCTCATAAATTATTTAATATGAAATATTTCGGAGAGAAAAATTAATTAAAACCAAAGTGATCCTTGTTTCGATATTTGAGAAAATTCAAATATGAGAACTATGAAATCCCCAACTCTCTCCGAGGGTCCTTGAGTTGCTTAGAATTTCGATGATTGCAAAACAAAATGCAATAAAATATGATATGCATGAATGACCTATGTATAACATTCCAAATAGAAAATTTGGGATGTTACAGTGCGACAGGCCTCACCTGGACGAAGATCGGCGCTTCAGCATTAAGCTCGAGGAGACCTTCGATGTTGAAACAGTACGCAACGACGGCAAGTGTTTTTTCGTAATTAAGCACGACTTCAACTATTTCAACGTGTAATTTTCATCTTTTACAATTTGAGTAGCTTATCCCATGCCATGCAAGACGCTATGTCTTGGAGAGGATGGATTTTGAAGACCATGAAAATTTCGAAACAAAGAAAATTCACCTAAGGACTCATCATGGTATGGATTTTGAAGTAAATCTATATAATTCTAAGAGTGTAACCCATTTTGGTTGCAAAAATTGGGAAGAACTTTGCAAGATGTATGGTTTTTATGAGGGTATGCTTGTCACCATGGATCATGGTGATCCTGATATCGACCAAGACAATATGGACATTTGGGTCCTTGTTGATACGCTTCCAGTTCTACCGCTATGTGAGTTTCTCAAACATAGTTATTAACTAATTTGTATTGTTCATTTCAAAATAGTTGACAGCTTATTTTCATTGTTCAAACAATGTGCGGAACATGGTAGACAGAACGTACTACACCAATGGCTTTGAGTTAACTTATTAGGAGAAAAATCATCTGGTCGCATTTTGTACTGATCTTGAGAATTACAATATCTATTATAAAACTCCTCCAAATTATGGTCAATATGTGCCACTAGTGCACGTGTTGAACTACGGTAACATCCATGGAGATGCCACGGTAAGATTTTTTAGTATTACTACATCTGTGCATCTTTTGCATAAATTCTTTTAAAACTTAACTACATTGCTAACTATGAAGTTATTACTATGTTTTTCAACTGAAAATCCCGAATGATTGTGTGCCTCATCTAATGTATCAGAATGGTCGCCTTGATGTTTTGAACATATGGCCAGGTCATCCTACGAATCTCACCTGTCCATATCAGATTTCTAAAAGAAGTGGAGACATGAAAATCAAAGAATGGAAAAAATGTGTGGACAGTCATAAGGAGGTACTTGGAAGCAACATTGTGCGAAAGGCAAGAATTGAAGACATGATAATCTCCATTCTCCATAATGGAGAGTCAGGGCCTATCTTGTTTTATGCTATTTTACCTAAGAGAAGGTAGTAGGTCCTAGTTAATAATACTCATGATCATGTGCTAAGAACAACTAAGTAGGATTGGTTAGATGACTATGATGATGATGTGGTATCGAGTAGAAGTTGTATGATCGATCATGATGAGTATGACTTGTTATTATGATACCAATGATGAGTTATTTATTATTATGATCGATGATGCATGATGCTAAGTTGTTATATGAGCATGTTGCCTCCACTTGAATCTACTCCACATTCATTTCACCCGCTGTTATATATAATAAGCAATCATGGCCATAAAATCATATGATGAAAGTACTGTATATAAAACCGCACAATGAAAATAAGTTGTATTTTTAAAAATACAGGAAAATTTATCAGCAGCGCTTTTTAGAACAAGCGCTACTGCTACTTACAAGTAGCAGTAGCTCTGCCCAAAGCAGAGCGCTACTGCTAACTAGGTATAGCAGTAGCGCTCCCTTTCCAGCGCTACTGCTACTAGTTAGCTGTAGCGCCTTAGTGGTAGTGCTGGGACCAGCGCTACTGCTATGCATATTTCAAGCGCTACTACTAGGGTTTTCCCTAGTAGTGGGGGGGAGCAATCTGGTGCGGGCAGGGGAGATTTTTTTAGTTCTCTTTTAGTGGGCCCGAGGAGAACTAACCCAATTAGAACCTCTCCACCGGGCTAGTTTTTTTAGCTGGGTTAGAGCAAACTTGCTCAAACTAACCCCTCCTGTTTGGATCCTTTGAGGCTATTTCAACCCAAACTAGCTCTAACTCAGGGATCCAAACAAAGAGGAGTAGTACTGTACATGCTATAGTCTGGACCGTAGCACATAGTTTTTTATGGCCATATCACCACATTGTTTTCTACTGCTGGTTCACTGGGCTGCCGTGGTTCGCACTCCTCCGACGTGAGTAGTAGTACTAGTATATACACTATATATACCACATGATTCTTTGCTCCTTCTTACTACGTACTTCGCCAACATGTGGGAGAGCCAGCATCCGGGTCAACGTGTCATGCACCAGATTAGAGTGCAGAACTAAAGGGAGGCATCACCCCGGTCGTAGCGCCAGTAATTCATGACTATAGTGAGTAGTCATATCACAAGTCTTTCCAGCAGTAACACACCGTCAAATCGCACAGCCCGATCTTTCCAGCAGTAAGTAAGTTGAATCCGCTACTCCCTCACCCTCCTCGCCTCTTTGTCAAACCGCCTACGCGAAAACTGACGCGCGTACTGCTCGGGAAAAGCCCCTCCCTCAACTTTTAACTACGCGAAAATAGTTCAAGCTTGTTCGTTCTATATAAATACTAGTACTTTATGTTTATTCACCCATGGGGTTGTTCAATGAATGGAGGGCCGGGGAGAACAAGTGAACAACTACTGCTAGTAAGTAGGAGTCGTACAGTTAGTCACCTTAAATAGAGAGTTTCTTTTCTTTAATGCCACGTACACAAATTGAAACGCTTGTTGTGGAGAGAAAAAGATAACCACTCCACTATATATGTACGCAGGGGCCTGAGCGCTTGCTTTACTAGGGTTTCTCTCTTCATTCTCTCATCCTCTCCAGATCTAAACAAGACAGCAGTAGCGACATTTTCTCTCTGCTCACCGCTGGTCACAGATCCGGCCGGATCCCTCGGTGTGTGTAGACGACTAAGGTGCATCGTTCACGCGGTCATCACCGGCAAGGGAGGAAACCCACAGCTGCCGGCGGGGCCCGATCCTCTGCCCGTGCTGTTCTCTCTGACACAGCGCTGGCTCGGGAGGTCCTCCGACCGTTCTCCCTCTCTGCTGTATTGTGCGCAGATCCGACTTGCGGCTGCCGACATCCTGACCCTCAGGTATAAGTTCTTCAAGAGCGGCCTTGCTCTACTGCCCCAGCTCCCACGTGTCTGCATGTGCATCTTTTTATACTTCCATCAGCTCTTCCAAATCCACCTAAATTTTTAGTATTATTAGAGGTAAAGCTACTTCATGCATTCGAATCTAGGACTTTGTTCAAACAATGAAGAAAGGGGGAAAGACGTAGCATGAATCTAGGACTTCATTCAAAGAGGAAATAACAGGGGGAAAGTAGTAGAGACCGGATACCCAATGGGTCTCTTGGTTGAAAATGGAAATAACGGGAAAACACAGTACAAACTAGATAAGGAACAGATCTATTGTTGGTTGAAAAAAGGATAGAAACTGGCGGTTGGTGGACAAGTCAACAGAGTATGTCTAGGATTATATTTGCTACCCTCACATAGTAAAAGGTCTCCAAGATTAGATTTGGTGCCCTCACATAGTAAAAGGTCTCCAGGATTAGATTTGCTGCCCTCACATAGTAAAAGGTCTCTAGGATTAGATTTGCTGCCCTCACATATTAAAAGGTCTCCAGGATTAGATTTGCTGCCCTCACATAGTAAAAGGTCTCCAGGATTAGATTTGCTACCCTCACATAGTAAAAGGTCTCCAGGATTAGATTTGCTGCCCTCACAGAGCATGAACAAACTCGGCATCACCACTTTATGCCTCCTTGTAGGTACATTGTGCTGATGCGTCCACTGTGGCATGTCCTTATACCAACCTTTTGCTATTGTTAATGTAAGGGCGCATGTAAAATGAAGCGATCACACTGTTACCTTGAGGACATGTCTAACCAGTGTTATTGTTAATCTAAGGCCTCCAGTGATATGATGCAATTAAACTGTGTTACAAATGGTACTCCTGGTCTTTTCCCCGGTATGATAAGTAAGTTTCTTCTTTACGCTGCTGAGTTACATGGTGTCCCCACGGTCCCATGCCCTTAAACCAACTCTTTAGCTGCTATTGATTTACTGTATCTGGTAAACAAGCAATGCCACCATTAAAGAAATCCCATATTTGACGAATGTCATTGTTGATCGTAATGCTTCCGGTAACATGAAGCATTGCTTACGTTTTAAAATTTCTACTATCCTTGCGTGATTGCCATGCACATAATTAAGATGCTTCTTTTCATTTCGTGTATGTTTCGTATATTCTTATTGACAAGCAACTGTTTACTTTCTATCTTTTTGTGCAGATAGGGATATCCATTTCACCTTGTTGCTATTGTGACCTTTTGGTGAACTGCACAAAACACTTTTTTTGGAATGAGTGTCTTGTGCAGTTCAACTAAAATGTCACGTGGGCAACATCTCTCAATTTTGGTGGAACTACACAAAATGGTGATTGAAGTTTCCAAAATCTCCATCAAATTCTGATGGTAATCTCGTGCAACATTTTATTAGGCTTTGCAAGATGAGCCGTCACTGTCACAACAATGGCACTTTATTTTATTGGAACTGCACAAAAGGATAAGCAAATTATAGTTGCACCTTACATGAGCAGGACAACCAACCTTAATGTTGCTCAATTTTTGTGCAACTACTAAAGAACCTGCCAGCTCACGAGAGCAAGTACTTCTTGCTAGTTGAATGATGCAATCTTTGCTTCATTTCAGGTGAACTGCAGAAAAAGTGGCATGAATTGAATCATCGAGTGGAGCTGCAGGTTGACTTCCACTAGTGCCACTATTATAGTAATCATGTTCTTTATTATCTGTGTTGTGCAAAGAGGAATACTCAACAACAGATGTTGTGATGGTCAAGAGCATTCGCTAAGTTCTTGGGTTGTTATGACACGGCTAGCCAAGATTGATTTAATCCCGATATTCAATTTACCAAAAGGGTCTAATGGGTTGGTTCTGAATCTTGCAAGCTGGGAATCAATGAGATGTGTAGGCATCTTTGTTGTACTTATTATTTGAATCTTATTTGTTGGTTATGAATCTTGCAAGCTGGGAATCAATGAGATGTGTAGGCATCTTTGTTGTACTTATTATTTGAATCTTATTTGTTGGTTCTGAATCTTGCAAGCTGGGAAACACGACATGATGATGCAGAGAACATCAACCATAACAAACAGGTCAAACTTGGTAGTATTATCTGTGTGAAACTGCGACAAATGTGCTGATCGTGTGCATCCTGAGAATAATAATTCTAATTGTTGTGCATGTTGATCCTGTGGCACTGATAGAACGAGCCAATGCATTGCTTGTTTTAAGTATAAATTTCTATTAAAGCTAATTAAATTTAAGTAAAGTGACCACTAACACTTGTTATTATAGTACCAATACGGACCCGCTCGTGAACCGACGTGTGGCCGGAATAGGATTCTTAATGGAGGTGTTTGAATGCGCCGAGGGTGCATGTTCTGCCGGGCGTGCAGCGGGCGAGAGAGGGATAGTAACTATTGTTGCCTGTACACACTCAGTTTACTGTTGATTCCAGTTCCCCATCAGTGGAAAAATGAACTGCTGTCACCGCCTATCCACTCGTTCACTTGAAGAGACTCCAATGGCGATCTGAGGGGTGAGCCTGCTGGATATGGACTTCAGCAAGGAGTTCACCTTTGAGTTCGCCGTTAAGTCCCATGGCTGCACCAAGTTGAATGTGATGTACACCAACGATCCGGACTCGGTGAAGCTCTGCCTCGCCGAGTTCAAGCAGTACCTACAAGACGAGAAAGCACAAGGTCCCAGGACTAGACCTTGTGCCCATCCATTCGTCTCCTGACAGGGACCAGCGGATCACGGTCGCCTAGGTATTCGTGTAGGACGAGGTTCTTGTCTACCACTGCTGTAGGGCCATAAGAGGTTCTGGGGCATTCACCTGTTTCATCGGTAGCGCCGACTGCACCTTCGCTATAGTGGAGAGAAGGAAGAACACGACGATTCGACCATCTAGTGCAACAAGCTTGTCGACATCCAGAAGCAATACAAGTTCATCGGCAATGGGCAGGAGAAGGACTCCGTGGTTGACCTTGCCGAGACCATCATCGACCCCTGCTACGCCAACATGAAAGAAGACAACGATACCAAGGACCTGAACACGTGGGTGTAAACCTGTGAATAGTTTCAAATCCAGATTAAAACCAGCCCAAACCACATGACTTTCCTCCCACCAACCAATCTAATCCAATCCAAATATTGAGGTCTGGAAGCCAGACCGGACCAAACTAGCTGTATTTTCCATCCAAAGCAATCCAAACTGTTTCACGTTTTTTGATTATATCCATAGTTTGAAACCATGAACAAGCTGATGCGTTGTTACCGTGAAGGTGAAGCTTCTGGTCAACTGCTTGGCCATTCATGTGCTTAGGCTTAATGGAGAGACACGGTCTTATGCTGCTAGTCATTGGGCATACGCTTAATGGAGAGAGACAAAGAGATGACACATCATCAACCACTCGCGGCCGGTTGGCCCGCCACCGCCACCAAATGGGGCCTGCTGCCACGAGCAGGGAACCACCGCTACTAGACACGACATCCAGATGGGAAAGACGGCACCGCGAACCCAAATCCTAGCGGCTAGCGCTTGAAAGATGGCTGTCTATGCGCTGGTCTCGTGTACACTGGTCGATGATTTATTCCTGATACTATGGATTGAAACAATTTGAGACCAATTAGTCTGTGTCCAGACCGATCAAATCCAGTCCAATAAGTATTAATGCCCAAACCGGACCAGATTACATTAGGGCCTTAGACCATTTAAACCAATCCAAAGGCAACCCACTAGAAAACCGAACCAAAGCTTAGGTTTCAACCCAAACCATTCTTAGCCTTACGTGGGAGGTACCTCTGAATCTAGCCAACATAACCTACACTGCCAAGGACGCATACGCATGCTACGACATGTACAGGCGGATCTTGGACATGAGGGCGTGTCTACTTCCCGTAACTGACGAGTACATGGACAGCCGCAGCGTCATGATCAAGCGTGCCAGGAAGGTCTAGATGTTGTACTTTATCTGTTTAAGCACCTTTATCATCTAAGTGTTTCATGCATTAGCCTATGTGTCGTAATTACCTGTTTTATCCGAAATATTTCTTCTAAGAACCCATTAACCTGTTTGCTTTTTTTAGTGGCTATTTGCTTATGTATGTAAATTGTTCACTCGGCTGCCGTGCTTTCAATCTCCTTCCTCCCAACATATTCCCCTTCTCAGGTGGACCCAGTAGGTCTCGTACACAGACATATGGGACCAACCACCTATCCATTTGTATTTCTTTATTTTGTTCAATACTTCTTTCTCTTCCTATACAGCGGTTGGCCATCATAGCCTATGGCGTTGGCCAGGCCATCCCTCTACTCCCACACATTGTCCGGCAGCGGCAGCTCCACCGGCCCACCCTGCACCCGAACAAGTCAACCCTCGTACTCCCCTCCGCCTGCGTCTTCCCCTGCTCCGGTTCGTTTGGTCCGAGGTCTCGACATCGTCCTCCGCCTTGGTGCTCCCGCCGTGGCACCGCCGTCTGTCGTTCCCAACATGGTCAGCAAAACAAGAGGAATCAGGAGACAACTGTTCGTCGAGAGGCTGACAGTCCCGGGCCCACCAGGTCCATGGCCTAGGTTCAGTTGTTTAACATGGGCAGCCCACGACACGTTTCAACGTTTTTTGGATCCAGCCGGTATCAAGCGGCCTCTGGGCCTCCCAACCTAGCTTGTCTATAATATTAGCAACCCAAGCTATGTTTCTTTTTTCAAGACGACGCACAACTCAGTTCTATTTTTCTATAAGAATGCAAAACTGAACCTATGTTTTACCTTCTATAATAGTATATATATATATATTTACATCTTATTTTATTACATATATATAGAATAGAAACAACATAAGGTTCCGTTAAACCTATCGTTCGTCCAACCATTTTATAGACCTTCCCACTTTCTTTATTTTTCGTTTTCATTAATCCTATATCTGAATTTTCTCTCACTTTCTTTTTCGATGTAAACTGAGTTTTCTCCCAGTACTTTTCCCTAGAACCAACTCAACTATCCCACGTCTAGCCTAAAAAATAATAATACCCCACGTCCTATTAACTCATCAAATTAAAATGATATTTTATTTTGTAAATTGAAATTTCTTACAAATAATAATAATAATTGTTTATATATAACTTGGCAAGTTAACTCCTAGTGATTGTGTACATAATCTTGCAAAGATTTTACTAACCAATGCAGTAATAGACGTGCAATAATGTGTTTATGTTTTTATAACATTTCTCCGTCCAGCCCAACATGATATTTTCACCCAGCCCAGCAAGTCCGCAGAGTTTGAGAAAAATGCAAACGGGCTTTAAATTCTACTATAATATATAAACGAGCTGCATAGATGCTACATCATTGTTTCACCCAGCCCACCAAATGGACTAAAAAACCAAATGGACTGGCTGACATGTGGGCCAGTAGGTCGAAGCCTAAGCACTTTTGCAACAAATAAAAAATACAAAGGTCGAAGCCTAAGCAAGGCGTTGGATTTACATCCAACGGCCGGCATTCTTCTTCAATCTCTCGTCTTCTTCCCCCAGCACTGCCAAGACTGCCTGCTCCAGCCTATGGCATCTAGCGGCGCTGTTTTGCGTGCCTCGCAGCAAAACGCTACCCTGCCGACGACCAGGCCATCCCTCCACTCCGCACCTCCTGTTATTCTCTGTCGAGTGTAGGCCCACCCCGCACCCGAACCAGCCAAGTTTCCCACTCCTCTCCGTCTGCGACTCCACTGCCGCGTCTTCCCCATCTCCGGGTCGTTCCAGTCTGGGGCCTCGCCATCATCCACCGCCTCGCTGCGCTCGGCGCGGCGTGGTCAACAAACGAGAGTCATCGGAAGAGGACTGTACGTGGAGAGCCTGGCGGTAGGGACCCACCGGCTGTATCTTCGCACGGAAGGAAGTGCCTCCTTGCTATGCGAAAAAACTATTCCTCCCGATGACAGCTGGGACCCGACAGATTTGGTGGCTAACTTGTGGGCGTACTAAGCAGACGTGTATGCAGGCCTTTGTCAACTTAATCAACAAATGATTCTAGATGCTGGACCGTTGGATGTTAATCCAATAGCCATGCTCCTTCTTCAACCTCTGTTCTTGCTCCTGTCTCCCGTGGGCGGTAGTGCTGCCGCGCACCCGAACTAGTCAAGTTTCCCACTCCTCTCCATATGCGACTCCACTGCCGCGTCTTCCCCATTTCCGGGCCATTCCAGTCTGGGGCCTCGCCGTCGTCCACCGGCCTTGGTACGCTCAGCACGGTGGTCAACGTGGTCAACAAACGAGAGTCATCAGAAGATGACTGTACGTGGGAGGCTGACAGTGGGGACGCACCACGCCCATGGACGCATGCATGCAACTGCATCCTTTTTACGCAGAAAAATAATGTTTTCTCCCTCTGACTGCTAGGACCCACCAGCTACATCTTCACCCGCAAGGAAGTGCGCCCTTATTACGGGCAAAAAAAAAGATTCCCCCTGACAGCTGGGACCTAGGAGCTATATATTCGCACGCAAGGAAGTGCGTCATGATCCTCCCTGACAGCTGGGACCCACCCGGTCGAAGCGTACGTACCATTGTCTGTCTTGTCGCGAACGTGTACGTACATACTAGTCGATCGGTCGCTCTGCAACAATGAACCGTGGCCGAGTAAGTAGCAACACAAGTAATAGTAGAGGCCCCCACGTTGCAGTTCAGGCTGTCCCGTCTAAACCGTGTACACGTACATACAACCACACGCCAAAAAATACGGCCACGTACGTACATACGGGCGGGGTCTCAAACGCCTACTCGCGCATACGTACGGCCAGAGCTCGTGTACATGGCTGGGTCGGAACGGAGAAACTCCGTCATCGTGTTCATCGGGAGCCAACCGGCTTGGACGGAACAACCGATCGAAACGAGGCCTGGCGTACCGCAAAACGGAGGAAACGGCCTTGTGTTCGACCGACCACGGTCGAAACAGGATCCTGTTCATTGGGAATGGTCTGGCGTACCGCAAAATGGAGGAACATGACTTCTCTTGGACCTACTATGGTTGAAACGGGGTCCTGTTGATCGCGAGGGTGTAGCGTACCGCAAAACAGAGGAAACAAACTTGTGTTGGAGCACTATGGTCGAAACGGGGGTCCTGTTCATCGGGAGGGGTGTGGCGTATCGCAAAACGGGACTCCACGGGATACTGCTCATCTCCACCGTCGACTGCCTCCACAGGTTACTGTTCATCCACCTTCGACCTCCTCCAGCCTTCACCTGCGACTGTTCATCCACGACGTCTCCCCTCCTGCCTCCACCAGCCATTGTTCATCCATGGGCTCCTATTCATCCAGCCTCCACCGCTCCTCCACTGGCTACTGTTCAACCACCCCTCCACGGGCTACTGTTCATCCATCCCTCTACCGGATACTATTCAACCAGCCCTCCACGGGGCCGTCCTGTTCATCCAGCCCTCCATGGGGTCCTGTTCATCCACCCCCAACCGGCTCGATTGGGGTCATGTTCATCCAGCGGCAACAACTTCTACTACCACGGGGTCCTGTTCATCCAACCCCCCAAGAACGCTCACCGTTCATCAAGAGGCAGCATCGATCGGCTTCAGTTAGCAGCAGTAGTGAAGGAATCACTCAGGTTCAGTTAACAGCAAGCGATCAATCGGGGTTCAGTAACGTAGCTAGTGCAATCGCTCGGGTTCAGTTAGAGCCCAACACCTCGCTCAGGTTCAGTTAGAGCGCAAAGCCTCGCACACACGCGCGTACGTGTACGAGAGAAAAGCGCAAACCTCCATGCATCGCTCGGCCCTGACCACCCATCGTAACCGGGAACTCCCCGATATTTTCCTCGCCCTCGCTTCTACCATGTTTTTTCCCATCATGGACGGCCCAAAGAATGTCATGCAGCTGCGTCTCCGGCCCGCCCAGGACGAAAAGCCCATTTTCTATCATGATTTTTTGTCATAGAAGTAGGAGCCCACCACATCTATGATGATACTGGGTTTTGTCACAATTGTCATCATAGAAGTGTCATAAGCATGACAAAAAAAATTCGTCCGGCCCAAAATGTCGTGGATGTGTCTTTTTTTGTAGTGAGTAGTCCACCCTCGGGGCTGAGAGTTTGTACCAGTAGCTATGTGTTTAATCTCTCTCTCTCTCTCGTGTTCTTGATGGCATGATCTTGATGTATCGGGGGCTTTGTTAATATAGTTGGATCATATGGTGTTTTCCCCTCTATCTTGTTGTGATGAATTGAGTTTTCTCTTTGAGATTTCGTTTTATCAGATTGAACACTTTTATGGATTTGAGGACACTTGATATATGTCTTGCATATGAATACCCTGGTGACAATGGGGTATTATTTTGATTCACTTGATATATGTTTTGGCACTCAACTCCCAGATTCCCTAGGTGACATTGGGGTAATCTATGCATAGGGGTTGATGCATGTTCTTGTCTTTGTTTCTCCGGTAGAAATCTTGGGGCACTCTTTGAGGTTCTTTGCGTTGGATTGAATATTACGAATCTGAATTTGTTTTGTGTTATTTTAGTACGAACTCTTGGATAGATCGACTGGACATAATAGCTTTGAGGTGGTTTCGTACCCTACAAACAATTTCTTCTTATGTTCTCCGCTAGATAGGAACTTTGGAGTGATTCTTCATCGCACTTTGAGGGATGGTTATATGATCCAATTATATTAGCATTGTTGCAAGATTGCACGAGCGAAAGTATGGAACCTAGGCCTTGTTTTCAAGCATTGCAATACCATTTGTGCTCCGTTTTATCAATTGCTACCTTGCTGTTTTTTATTGTTCCTATTACAAAAATCAATATCCACTATCCATATCGCACCTGTATCACCATCTCTTCGCCGAACTAGTGCACCTATACAAATTACCATTGTATTTGGTGTGTTGGGGATACAAGAGACTTTTTATTATTTGGTTGCAGGGTTGTTTGAGAGAGACTATCTCCATCCTACGCCTCCCATGGATTGATAAACCTTAGGTCATCCACTTGAGGGAAAATTGCTACTGTCCTACAAAACTCTGCGCTTGGAGGCCCAACACGTGTCTACAAGAATAAATTTGCGTATTAGACATCACACCCCAAGGTAATATTCAAGGACTCCCAAGCAACTAAGATTGGGGATGCCTGAGAAGGCATCCCCTCTTTCTTCTAATGATCATCGATAATTTTACTTCCAGCTATATCTTTATTCGTCACATAATATGCGTAAATCTTGGAGCGTCGTGTGCTTTTTATTTTTCTTTTAGTAATACACCATGCTGGTATGAGATAGTCCTTGGTTGATTTATAGAATGCTCTTTGCACTTCACTTATATCTTTTGAGTATGGCTTTATAGAATGCTTCATGTGCTTCACTTATATCATTTGAAGTTTGGATTGCCTGTTTCTCTATGCATAGAAAACCGCCATTTTTAGAATGCTCTTTTGCTTCACTTATATTTGTTAGAGCGTGGGCATATCTTTTGTAGAAAGAATTAAACTCTCTTGCTTCACTTATATCTATTTAGAGAGTCATCAGGAATTGGTCATTCACATGGTTAGTCATAAAATCCTACATAAAACTTGTAGATCACTGAATATGATATATTTGATTCCTTTTAATAGTTTCGCGATATAAAGATGGTGATATTAGAGACATGCTCATGAGTAATTGTGGATTGGTAGAAATACTTGTGTTAAGGTTTGTGATTCCCGTAGAATGCACGTACGGTGAACCGTTATGTGATGAAGTCAGAGCAAGATTTATTTTTTGATTGTCTTCCTTATGAGTGGCGGTCGGGGACGAGCGATGGTATTTTCCTACCAATCTATCCCCCTAGGAGCATGCGTGTAGTACTTTGTTTTGATACTTAATAGATTTTTGCAATAAGTATGTGAGTTCTTTATGACTAATGTTGAGTCCATGGATTGTACGCACTCTGACCCTTCCACCATTGCTAGCCTCTTGGGTACCGTGCATTGCCCTTTCTCACCTCGAGAGTTGGTGCAAACTTCGATGGTGCATCCAAACCCCGTGATACGATACGCTCTATCACACATAAGCCTCCTTATATCTTCCTCAAAACAGCCACCATACCTACCTATCATGGCATTTCCATAGCCATTCCGAGATATATTGCCATGCAACTTCCATCGTCATCATATACATGACTTGAGCATTCATTGTCATATTGCTTTGCACGATCGTATGATAGCCAACATGATGTTTATATGGCTTGTCTGTTTTTTGATATCTTTGCTATGCTAGATCATTGCATATCCTGGTACACTGCCAAAGACATTCATATAAAGTCATATTGTTCTAGATATCGAGTTGTAATATTGAGTTGTAAGTACATAAAAGTGTGATGATCATCATTATTAGAGCATTGTCCTAGTGAGGAAAGGATGATGGAGACTATGATTTCCTCACAAGTCGGGATGAGACTCCGGACGAAAAAAGAAAAAAGAAAAAAAAAGAGGCCAAAAAAAGAGAGAGTCCAAAAAAGGGAGAAAACAAAAAAATGAGAGAAGGGGCAATACTACTATCCTTTTACCACACTTGTGCTTCAGAGTAGCACCATGTTCTTCATATAGAGTCTCTCGAGTTATCACTTTCATATACTAGTGGGAATTTTCATTATAGAACTTGGCTGTGATGGGCTTCGTCAAATGCCCGAGGTCTTCATGAGCAAGCAAGTTGGATGCACACCCACTTAATTTTCAGTTTGAGCTTTCATACACTTATAGCTCTTAGTGCATCTGTTGAATGGCAATCCCTACTCCTTGCATTGACATCAATTGATGGGCATCTCCATAGGCCGTTGATTAGCCGCGTCGATGTGAGACTTTCTCCATTTTTGTCTTCTCCACACAACCTCCACCATCATATTCTATTCCACCTATAGTGCCATATCCATGGCTCACACTCATGTATAGCATGGAAGTTGAAAAGGCTTGAGAACATTAAAAGTATGAAACAATTGTTTGGCTTGTCATCGGGGTTGTGCATGATGAAATACTTTGTGTGATGAAGATGGAGCATAGCCAGACTATATGATTTTGCAGGGATAACTTTCTTTGGCCATGCTATTTTGAGAAGACATGATTGATTTATTAGTATGGTTGCAGTATTATTGTCTTAATGTCAAATGATAGACTATTGCTTTGAATCACTTGTGCCTTAATATTCATGCCATGATTAGATTATATGATCAAGATTATGCTAGGTAGCATTCCACATCAAAAATTATCTTTTTTATCATTTACCTACTCGAGGACGAGCGGGAATTAAGCTTGGGGATGCTGATACGTCTCCATCGTATCTATAATTTTTGCTTGTTCCATGACAATATTCTACAACCTTTACATACTTTTGGCAACAATTTATATGATTTTCTTGGACTACTATATTGATCCAGTGCCCAGTGCATGTTCCTGTTTGTTGCATGTTTTTTGTTTCATAGAAAATCCATATCAAATGGAGTCCAAATGGGATAAAAACTTACGGAGATTTTTTTGGAATATATGTGAGTTTTGGGAGGTGGAATCAACGCGAGACGATGCCCGAGGGGGCACAAGGTAGGGGGCGCGCCCCAGGGGGTAGGGCGCGCCCTGGACCCTTGTGGCCACCCTATAAGGCGGTTGGTGCCTTTCTTCTGGTGCAAGAAAGCTAATATCCGGATAAAAATTGTGTTAAAATTTCAGCCCAATCGGAGTTACGGATCTTTGAGAATTTAAGAAATGGCGAAAGGCCAGAATCTGAGAGCGCACACATAGAAGGAAACAGAGAGAGGTCCAATCTCGGAGGGGCTCTCGCCCCTCCGCCGCCATGGAGGCCATGGACCAGAGGGGAAATCCTTCTCCCATCTAGGGGGGAGGCCAAGGAAGAAGAAGGAGGAGGAGGGGGCTCTCTCTCCTCCTCTCTCCCGGTGGCGCCGGAACGCCGCCGGGGCCATCATTGTGACGGCAATCTACACCAACAACTTCGCCGCCATCATCACCAACTCTCTCCCCCTCTATGCAGCGGTGTAACACCTCTTCTCCCTGCTGTAATCTCTACTTAAGCATGGTTCTCAACGCTATATATTATTTCCTAATGATGTATGGCTATCCTATGATGTTTGAGTAGATCCGTTTTGTCCTATGGATTAATTGATGATCGTGATTGGTTTGAGTTGTATGTTTTATTATTGGTGCTGTCCTATGGTGCTCTCCGTGTCATGCAAGCGTGAGTGATCCCCGCTGTAGGGTTTGCAATATGGTCATGATTTTCTTATGGTGGGTTGCTAGAGTGACAGAAGCTTAAACCCGAGTAAGTAGGTTGTTTGCGTATGGGAGTAAAGAGGACTTGATACTTTAATGCTATGGTTGTGTTTTACGTTAATGATCTTTAGTAGTTACGGATGTTTGCTAGAGTTTCAATCATAAGTGCATATGATCCAAGGAGGGAAATTATGTTAGCTTATGCCTCTCCCTCATATAAAATTGCAATAATGATTACCGACCTAGTTATCGATTGCCTAAGGACAAATAACTTTCTTGTGACAAAAAAGCTCTCTACTAAAAGTAACTTAGTTGTTTCTTTATCTAAACAGCCCCTAGTTTTTATTTACGTGCTCTTTATTATCTTGCAAACCTATCTCTTTACACCTACAAAGTACTTCTAGTTTCATACTTGTTCTAGGTAAAGTGAACGTTAAGTGTGCGTAGAGTTGTATCGGTGGTCGATAGAACTTGAGGGAATATTTGTTCTACCTTTAGCTCCTCGTTGGGTTCGACACTCTTACTTATCGAAAGAGGCTGCAACTGACCCCCTATACTTGGGGGTTATCAAAAATCTTTATGTCTCCCTCCTTGACTTGAAGCATCTTTTGATGTGTTCCGTTCTTTTATGAAATCTGGATTCCTTCGCTAAGGCAATTGCTCCAGTATTGTCACAAAATATTTTCATTGCAACTGATGCACTAGGTATTACACCTAGATCGGATATGAACTCCTTCATCCAGACTCCTTCATTTGCTGCTTCCGAAGCAGCTATGTACTCCGCTTCACACGTAGATCCCGCCACGACGATCTGCTTGGAACTACACCAACTGACAGCTCCACCATTCAATATAAATATGTATCCGGTTTGTTACTTAGGTTCATCCGGATCAATGTCAAAGCTAGCATCGACGTAACCATTTACGATGAGCTCTTTGTCACCTCCATAAACGAGAAACATATCCTTTGTCCTTTTCAGGTACTTCAGGATGTTCTTGACCGCTGTCTAGTGATTACTTTGGATTACTTTGGTACCTCCCTACCAGACTTATGGCAAGGCACACATCATGTCTGGTACATAGCATAGCATACATGATAGAACCTATGGCTGAGGCATAGGGAATGACTTTCATTTTCTGTCTATCTTCTGCAGTGGTCGGGCTTTGAGTCTGACTCAATTTCACACCTTGCAACACAGGCAAGAAACCTTTCTTTGACTGATCCATTTTGAACTTCTTCAAAACTTTGTCAAGGTATGTGCTTTGTGAAAGTCCTATTAAGCGTCTTGATCTATCTCTATAGATCTTGATGCCCAATATATAAGTAGCTTCACCAAGGTCTTTCATTGAAAAACTCTTATTCAAGTATCCTTTTATGCTATCCAGAAATTCTACATCATTTCCAATCAACAATATGTCACCCACATATAATATTAGAAATGCTACAGAGCTCCCACTCACTTTGTTGTAAACACAGGCGTCTCCGAAAGTCTGTATAAAACCATATGCTTTGATCACCTCATCAAAGCGTATATTCCAACTCCGAGATGCTTGCACCAGTCCATAGATGGATCGCTGGAGCTTGCACACTTTGTTAGCACCTTTAGCATCGACAAAACCTTCTAGTTGCATGATATACAACTCTTCTTTAAGAAAATCCATTAAGGAATGTAGTTTTGACATCCATTTGCCAGATTTCATAATCATAAAATGCGGCAATTGCTAACATGATTCAGACAGACTTAAGCATCACAACGGGTGAGAAAGTCTCATTGTAGTCAACTCCTTGAACTTGTCGAAAACCTTTCGCGACAAGTCGAGCTTTGTAGACAGTACCATTACCATCAGCGTCAGTCTTCTTCTTGAAGATCGATTTATTCTCTATGGCTCGCCGATCATCGGGCAAGTCCACCAAAGTCCACACTTTGTTCTCATACATGGATCCTATCTCAGATTTCATGGCCTCAAGCCATTTATCGGAATCTGGCCTCATCATAGCTTCTTCAAAGTTCGCAGGTTGCCATGGTCTAGTAACATGACTTCCAGAATAGGATTACGGTACCACTCTGGTGTGAAACATGCTCTGTTTGACCTACGAGGTCTAGTAGCAACTTGATCTAAAGTTTCACGATCATGTCACGACCGGTTTTTCAATAAAATATTTATTGAGAGACCAAACCCTTTTACGGGCCAGTAAAGAAGAATTCCTTCTCACTGGTAGACAATATCTTGGTCACAGAAGAAAAATACCAGGAGTACTGAATATAATACAAGGTTGAGCGGAGACTGCTCAACAATTTATTACATGTACACCGATAAAACACAACGGCGGATAGGGTGGCATAACTACTAACTCACGATAACAACGGTGGTGAAAATATCACCGCGAAGCGGGTGATATGACTCCTGAAAACTACAGCTCTTCGAGCGTCGGGGTGAAGCTCGAGGAGATTTGTTGCGGGTTGCGGAAGCGTATATAATACAAGTGACCAATATCCAGGATCGCACGGGGCTGACTGGGACTCCTTTAGGCGTCGGACTCACTATCAAACTCTTCATCCATGAGATCGCCTTCGTCAACATCTGGCCAAATCAACAAGCCAGGTGAGTACTATGAAAGTACTCGCAAGACAGTTCGGACATAAGATATAACAAATGTAGACATGATGCATATGAACAGAAATAACAAGTGCACTCAAACAACGGAATAATCATGCACGGGAAAAATAAAGAGAAGTCGGGCGGTAGTCCTCCCGAAATCCCAAAATAATATACTGGGTGCCAAACGAGGGTCTGAATGACTCCTCGAGAGGAAAAATGCAAGAATAACAATGCCGCAGTCGAGCGTCAAGGCGACACCACATAAAGGGCTTATAATAGAAAATAAAAGGCAGTGCGTGCCACAGTCGCACGTCTGAGCGACATCACATAAAGGGCTTATATTGAAAGTAAAAGACAAACATGCCACAGTACGACGTCTGAGCGACATCACATAAAGGGCTTATATTGAAAGTAAAAGACAAACATGCCACAGTCGGACGTCTGAGCGACATCACATAAAGGGCTTATATTGAAAGTAAAAGACAAACATGCCACAGTCGGACGTCTGAGCGACATCACATAAAGGGCTTATATTCATAACTTAGTAGCTCATGAATTTTAAATCATATCAAGAGAATAATCAGGCATGAGATAAACAACAGGGTTAGTCCATCCACAGGAATAACGTTCAGCCAAGTTTACTACTCACGCTCGCTTACCGGAAAAAAATATACCACGAGGTTATGACATAGACATGGATATGCAGATCACGTTACTTGACCATGGATACGATGACTCGGAAGGATTTGACTCTGCAGAGTTTGTACTTTAACCACAGCCAACGGATATCAGTAGTCACGGGGACTAGTTCCGTTTACGGTGTTTTGGGAGAAACACGTCTAACCAGTACACACCCATTCAACATTCCGAAGCCAGGAATCACCCTCGGCAACGTTCAAGAAAAACCTTGAGACGGGGAGGCTACAACCTCGCGTAGCATGGGATCAAATTTCTATACGCGCGCTCTAAGGGGTGCCCCCCTCTCGGTCCCAACCGGAAACACCCATGCCCCTGACCCGATGACTAGCTTTAATCCAGGGCCATGGAACCCTCATCCCGGCCCCTCTATTTGGTGTGTACACGGAAAGAGGTTACCAACTTACTAAACCGTATTCTTGGCAGAAAACATGTGGCGGCACGGAAAGGGGAAGAACGATAACGTGACTCAGTCCACGTTAACGTCGGAGTTTATCGGACAACGTGAGGTTGGCATGCTACAACAATACCACCTCACTGCCTTTCATGTCACCACATGACTAGGCCATCTCTCATCAGAGATCACAGTAACCTTGGAGCACACGGATAGTTGCCTTACACGCAACGAGATACTCATCGATGCTCATATGCCATGCGCAACCCTTCACGCAAACATGCAAAACACCTATCATATCAAAGGTTCAAACATGCTTGCCTGGTTCGGAGAAGTCGGAGTCTAGCTCGGCGAAGTTCGCGGCTCCGTCACCTCTCCCGGAACCTACGGTATAGCGAAAAATGCATACTAACGTGAAAACCAACGCGTGTAGAAAAGCTGTTCCAATTTTTTTTCAAATAAATCCCATAAAAAACTAGACAAAATTATAAGACTGTTAGAAAAAGAATCACTCAAAAATCACTTTTTTAAAAAAGTTATAAGGGTTTCTGTCCAGGGACTCATCTGTAATGAAACAGAAAAGTTCCAGGGGCTAAACTGAGAAAACAGAAAACGGTTCGAGTAGAAACGCGCCAGCCCACAGAGAAAACGTACTCTGCCCGAAGGCGCCAATAGAAAATGCTTCGGGGGTGAAAGAAGAGAGGCTGACGTGGGGGGTCCACATGTCAGGTTTGAAAAACCTCGCCGGCGCCCGAAGGCTGCGGTGGTCGCCGTCGTCGAACCACGGCGAGTCAGGGAGATCGGAGTGTACCAAGAGTATCAGCGTGTCCTTCCGCGTCTGTGGGTGGTGGACTTGGGCGTCGGAGAGCACCACGTCGACGGTGACACTTTCTCCGGCGGACGGCGGCTCGGGCGATGGTGTGGAACTCCGGTGGTGTGCTGCAACCTTCGAATTGAAGCGCGGGTCAGAAGGAGGGATGCACTAGAGAGCTACTGGCAAGAGATGGGAGGCAGAGGTGCACGCACGGGAGCGAATCGAGCTGGATCCCGTGGCGGGTCGCGGCGGCCGGAGTTCAGGAAGAAGACTCCCTCGGGGCTCTTCCAGTGGCTAGGTGGGGTCTTGGTGGAGTGCAGAGGTGGTGTGGGTACTAGCTGGAGCTCGGGGCCTCTATTTATAGGCGGCTCGAGGGGGTGGCCGTGAACGGAGAATCTCCGGCGAGCGATTACGGCGAGGCAGTGGCTTGGCAGAGGGTTTAGGTGGCCAGGCAGCACCAGTGAGAGTTACTGGTCCCGTTCCACTGCTAAACTCGGTCGGGCATGGCGCAATGGCGTCAGTCTTCGTCGGGGTCGCCGTACTGGCACGGCGGCGGCAGAGAGCGCGCTCCGCGCCTAGCGGTTCACGACGAGGGTGGCAGCGTGCACGGGGGAGTGGAAGACCACGCGGCGGCCTCCGGTGGCTTGGGCGGCGCTGGTCAGCGCCATCTACGCTGTGCTTCTTCCTGGCGGCCGCAAAGCCGCCGCTGGCGTCGGTCACGAGGCGGCGCACCTCCTCCTGCTCGTCGCCAACGCCCGCAAGCATCCAGGCGCTCGTGCGATGCAGAGGACAAGGGGGAGGGGATAGGGAACACGGCGACGCTGAGGTACTGGCGAGATCGACTACGGACACTGAAGAAACGACAGTAGTTCAGACACTGTTAACTGAACTTGACTGAACCTTAGAGAAACAGTGTCCAGCAGGTGTTCGATGAAATGATTTGGTATGAAGAAATTTTTTCCTGGAGCTGGGACTTGGTGAGGTGACCTCTCAATGCACCTAGAGGCTGCCTGATATTTCTCAGAATTTTTGGAGAAGGATTTGAATGAATTTCATCAAATTTGGCAAATCTGGTCCAAACTTGCAGCAAGTATAGTTTGAAATTTTTTGAACTGGAGACCAGTGGATCTTCATGGATCTTGGTTGAGGGTTCAAAGGACTAGGAAGGGAAAATGGTTTGGGGGCAAAAATCAAAGGAGAAAGAGTAGTTCCTTTGTAAACCTCCAAGGATCAAGATATAAGGCAGAAATTGTTTTTGATAAGAAATAAATGGAAATAATTATATGGAGAGGTTCAACTTGCTGGATTTGAAGCATATCATGATCCAAAGATGAGGAAAGGCTTATGGGAGGGAATTTACCCTTGGGTCATGGCAAGAGGAATTTTTGAAAGTGAAAAAAGATCATTCCAAAAGCTATAGGGCCTTTTAAAGAAATTTTCAAAGGACATTTTTTCCAAGAGAAAAACATTTTGGTTTGAGTCCAAATAAAAGAGGAAAACCTCCAAGACCAAAATCAAGTTTTGAGTGAATCCGAGAATGAAGCACTAGTCATAAAAGAAAATATTTTGAGAGGGAGAGTTCTTTTAGAAGAAAAATTTAAATCACCTCCCTCAAATCAAGGAAAAGTTTTGAAAAAGCCAAATAAAATTTTGGGTGTCATAACACCTACCCCCTTAGGAAAAATCTCATCCTCGAGATTTCAGCTGATCCTCAAATAGGTATGGATACTCTGCCTGGAGAAAATCTTCCCTTTCCCATGTAGCTTCATCCTCAGTGTGGTTGCTCCACTGAACTTTGAAATTTTTTGTTGTTTTCTGACGTGTCCTCCTTTCAGACTCTTCCAAAATCTTTACTGGTCTCTCTGTAGGTGAGGTCTGGTTGTATATCAATGCTTTCATGAGATACATGCTTCTCCGGGTTACTTACACATTTTCTCAATTGTGAGACATGGAACACGTCATGGACGTCTGACAGCTCCTTGGGTAAGTCTAGTTTGTAGGCCACTGTGCCTCTTCGTGCCTCTATATAGAATGGTCCGATAAATCTCGGGGCTAGCTTCCCCTTAATTTTGAACCGTTGCAGGCCCCTCATAGGAGACACTCGTAGGTATACGGAATCACCGGGCTCAAAGCTGACCTCACGATGTTTTTGATCGTAGTAGCTCTTTTGTCGGCTTTGCGCTGTCTTGAGTCTGTCCCTAATCTGCTTAACTTTCTCCTCGGCCTCTTTAAGCATGTCTGGGCCGAAGATACGGCTGTCACCTATTTCTGACCAATTCAGTGGGGTACGACACCTCCGTCCGTACAATGCTTCAAAACGTGCCATCTGTAAGCTGGCTTGGTAACTGTTGTTGTAAGCAAACTCGGCATACGGCAAACTCTCTTCCCAACTGGATCCATAGGTGAGCACACAGGCTCTCAGCATGTCCTCTAGGATTTGGTTCACACGTTCCGTTTGTCCATCAGTCTGAGGGTGGTACGCTGTACTGAAAGCTAGTTGCGTGCCCAGAGCTTGTTGCAGGTGATCCCAAAATTTGGAGACAAATTGGGTGGCTTGGTCGGATATTATAGTCTTTGGGACTCTGTGCAAACAAACTATACGGGAGAGATAAAGCTTGGCCAGCCTTTGTGTGGAGTAGGTAGTCTTCACAGGAATGAAGTGAGCAACCTTGGTTAGTCGGTCTGTAATGACCCATATGGCGTCATTTCCGCGTTGTGATCGAGGTAGTTCGACGATGAAGTCCATTCCTATTTCATCCCATTTCCACTCCGGTATCCTGTTTGGATGGAGTAGCCCTGCTGGCTTTTGATGTTTGGCCTTGATGCGCTGACATGAATCGCAAAAAGCAATAAATGCGGCTATATCTCTTTTCATACCGTGCCACCAAAATCTTTCCTGAATGTCTTTGTACATTTTGGTTCTTCCAGGGTGGATCGAGTATGGAGCGGTGTGGCTTCCAGTCAAGTATGGCTTTGACTTTTTCTGGGTCTACGGCCACGCCTTCTTGGTTTAATATGTGGCCTAGGAAACCAACTTGCCTTAGCCAAAACTCACACTTGCTAAATTTGGCGTACAACTGATGTTTCCTTAATTCTCCCAAAACAATTCTGAGATGCTCAGCGTGCTCTTCCGGTGTCCTTGAGTAAACCAGAATATCGTCAATGAACACCACAACAAATTTGTCCATGAATTTCATAATACTTTGTTCATGAGGTGGACGAAATATGCGGGGGCATTCGTTAGACCAAAAGGCATCACTGTGAACTCATATAATCCGTATCTGGAGGTGAACGCTGTTTTAGGGATATCTTCTGTCCGTACTTTCAATTGATGATATCCTGATCTCAAATCAATTTTTGAGAACACCTTGGCTTGCGCGAGTTGATCAAACAAATCATATCCGCGGCATCGGATATTTGTTTTTGATGGTGACCATATTGAGATCTCGATAGTCTATACACAATCTTAGTGTCCCATCCTTTTTCTTGGCGAATAATACTGGCGAACCCCAAGGTGAGGAGCTGGCTCGAATAAAACCTTTTTCCAGTAATTCCTTTATCTGCTCCTTCAATTCTACCAATTCTGAGGGTGCCATTCTATAAGGCTTCTTATAGATGGGAGCGGTGCCAGGTGCTAGTTCAATGCTGAACTCTATCTCTCGGTCTGGTGGCATGCCTAGTAGTTCTTCAGGAAATACGTCAGGAAACTCGCATACCACTGGAACTTTTCTTAGTTCTGAAATGTCCACTTTGTTCAATTTTGGTTGCCATGACCGGGGTCTCTCTTGAGCTGTAACCTTAATTGTCTTGCCTTGATGATGGGTGAGGATCACAGTCCGATTGAAACAATCAATAAATCCTTTGTTGGTGGTCAACCAGTCCATCCCTAAGATGACATCCAGTCCTTTATTTTCCAACACGATGAGATTAGCTTGGAACTGTAGTCCTTCGAACTCAATGATCACTCCTTGGCAGTAACTCTGAGCGATCTGCTTATTTCCGGGGGACTTGATGACCATAGACTTTTCCAAGGGAAGTATCGGAAAACCATGTTGCAAAACAAAATTCTTCGAAACGAACGAATGGGAAGCTCCAGAATCAAACAAAACCGTGGCAGGTACTGTGTTGACAGGGAACGTACCGAGCACGATGTCTGGGGCATTCTGCGCTTCTTCCTTGGTCACATGGTTCAGGTGACCCTTCCTGTGGTTGTTGTTGGGATTGAAATTGTTGCGCTTGGGGGCTGGATTATTCCCACCATTGTTTGGCTTGGGGGCCGAGTTCCTTGGCTTTGGGCACTGTTTAGCATAGTGCCCTTCTTCACCACAAGCATAGCATGTGACCCCTGGACGGTACGTGAACTCCTTGTCCCTGGCATGAAACTGTCTGACTGGCCTTAGATCAGTAGTCGTGGATTTCCTTGCTTCTGTCCTTGGAACCTCAGTCTTGCTTCGGTTGTTGCGAGCAAGAGTCGTCTTGTCCCTCTTTCGCTTACGGATATCTTCCAGACTACGGCGCTCATTCTCCAAGGTAATGGCCTTGTCAACCAGAGTTTTAAAATCCGGGAAAGTGTGTACAACCAGTTGGCATCTTAGTGCCGGTGTCAGGCCGTCCAGGAATTTTTCCATCTTCTTGTTCTCTGTCATGTGCTCGTCGTAGGCATAACGAGATAGCTGGGTAAACTGACCGTTGTATTCTGTCACTGACATGCCTCTTTGCTTGAGGTCGTCAAATTCTCTCTTCTTGATTTTTATGATGCTCCTGGGGATGTGTGCCCACGAAAGCCTTCCTTGAACTCTTCCCAGGTGATGTTGTGTTCACTGGGATGCATGTGTAGGAAGTTTTCCCACCATGCTGCAGCTGCTCCAGTAAGGTAGTGTGGTGCATAAAGCACCTTCTCATTATCTGAACACTGAGCAATAATCAGCTTCCTTTCGATGTCACGAAGCCAATCATCGGCTTCCAGCGGCCTATCGGTGTGAGCAAACGTTGAAGGGCGAGTCTTCTGTAACTCAGATAACTTGGAGTGTGGCTGGTACGGCTCATGGTGGTTTCCCATATTGATGACATGGGTCATCATCTCTTGGTGCTGTTGCTGGCTTTGTTCCAAGAGACGGCATACTTGAGACAAGGCTGCTTCGCTGTCCTGTTGACTAGACTGTCCCTGAGTGAAGTTGTTGCTAGTCTGTGTCCCATAAACTCCTTCTGGCTGATTGGGCATGGAGCGAGTCCACGGGCGAGACATTTTTCCAGTCTGGGGGTATTATTTTGCAAAACTCATGAGAAGAACTGTGTGGCACAAGGAAAATCTTGCAAAGGCAAAAATTTAAAAGACCTCAAGATTTTTCGAAAAAAAAACATAAACAATTTCGCACGGAGAAGAAACGCTTAACACAAATCTTACACGCGAAAAGCAAACACACGATACAGCACTCAGGATGTGCGTACACAATCCTGACATGTTATTAGACTAGCACACTCCTCCGGAAAGCAGCGAACACACTAATACAAACTAGCGTACAGATAAAACACATCATACAAGCAGACATAACGCGCGGCTACTCGGCGCTCTCAGTCGGAGATGGTGACGATGTCCTTTCCCTTGCCGAGGGCAAGACTCAGCGGTGCAGGAGATTCAACCTCCACCTCCTCTCTAGCAGGCTCCTGGCGCGTAGCACTGCGCTGCGGTGATGGCGCGGGTGCGACAGGCGGTAGTGCGGGTGTGGCAGGCGGTGCAGCTCTGACTGGAGTAGGAGCGATGACTCGGTCGAACTCCTCAGTGGTAGGCAGACGGCGAGCAGTGGCTAAAATGGCCGGTGCATAAGATGCTGAAGACGAGACGAATGTCAGTGGTGGTGCCGTGTGAAGAAGCTCCTTCCT
Source organism: Triticum aestivum (assembly GCF_018294505.1). NCBI lineage: Eukaryota > Viridiplantae > Streptophyta > Magnoliopsida > Poales > Poaceae > Triticum > Triticum aestivum. The sequence continues at coordinate 100,328,959 of NC_057808.1, forward strand.
GCAGGCAGGACCGCCCCGAACTAAATCCATCCGGGCAGCCACAAGATCGTCCACGAGGTTGTCGAAAGACTCCTCCAGAGCCTTGAGATACTCCACAACCATCTCGATGGCTTCATCTCGCTCTCCCCGATGGCAGGCGAATGCATAGTGGCAAGTGTATGGCACATGGCATGGGAGGTAGCGGTAGCGACGAGTCTTCATCATAGGAAGGATGTCCCGAAGGCGAGCTATCGCCTCCCGGGCAGCCATCTGCATGGCATGCCTCTCCGTAGGCATGGCCCTTCCCACAAAACGGAAGTGGCGAGATGCAGAACGTCCTCCCTTGAATTGCACCACGGCTTGGTGCATAGACACGTCGTCGCTGAGCTTGTGCTGGTAAAGCGTGAACTCCGGACGAGTCGCTGGCCCGATCGCGAGCTTGGTGATGGAGACGAGGAGTTTGACAAACCCCTCGGGCACGTTCGTGAACACTCGAGTCTCGCAGTTGCTGCCAGCCATCTACAAAAGTAGGCAAAAATTCTGAGTAGTCAAGTCATAAATTTATGATGACCAACAGAAAATAGCTACAATTGCAAAATGCTGAAAAAGCACAAAAGACGCTAATAACCGATTAGCGATCGCACCTAGTGGCTTCCTACAGTCAGCCTGGCTCTGATACCAAGCTTGTCACGACCGGTTTTTCAATAAAATATTTATTGAGAGACCAATCCCTTTTACGGACCAGTAAAGAAGAATTCCTTCTCACTGGTAGACAATATCTTGGTCACAGAAGAAAAATACCAGGAGTACTGAATATAATACAAGGTTGAGCGGAGACTGCTCAACAATTTATTACATGTACGCCGATAAAACACAACGGCGGATAGGGTGGCATAACTACTAACTCACGATAACAACGGTGGTGAAAATATCACCGCGAAGCGGGTGATATGACTCCTGAAAACTACAGCTCTTCGAGCGTCGGGGTGAAGCTCGAGGAGATTTATTGCGGGTGGCGGAAGCGTATATAATGCAAGTGACCAATATCCAGGATCGCACGGGGCTGACTGGGACTCCTTTAGGCGTCGGACTCACTATCAAACTCTTCATCCATGAGATCGCCTTCGTCAACATCTGGCCAAATCAACAAGCCAGGTGAGTACTATGAAAGTACTCGCAAGACAGTTCGGACATAAGATATAACAAATGTAGACATGATGCATATGAACAGAAATAACAAGTGCACTCAAATAGCGGAATAATCATGCACGGGAAAAATAAAGAGAAGTCGGGCGGTAGTCCTCCCGAAATCCCAAAATAATATACTGGGTGCCAAACGAGGGTCTGAATGACTCCTCGAGAGGAAAAATGCAAGAATAACAATGCCGCAGTCGGGCGTCAAGGCGACACCACATAAAGGGCTTATAATAGAAAATAAAAGGCAGTGCGTGCCACAGTCGGACGTCTGAGCGACATCACATAAAGGGCTTATATTGAAAGTAAAAGACAAACATGCCACAGTCGGACGTCTGAGCGACATCACATAAAGGGCTTATATTCATAACTTAGTAGCTCATGAATTTTAAATCATATCAAGAGAATAATCAGGCATGAGATAAACAACAGGGTTAGTCCATCCACAGGAATAACGTTCAGCCAAGTTTACTACTCAGGCTCGCTTACCGGAAAAAAATATACCACGAGGTTATGACATAGACATGGATATGCAGATCACGTTACTTGACCATGGATACGATGACTCGGAAGGATTTGACTCTGCAGAGTTTGTACTTTAACCACAGCCAACGGATTTCAGTAGTCACGGGGACTAGGTCCGTTTACGGTGTTTTGGGAGAATCACGTCTAACCAGTACACACCCATTCAACATTCCGAAGCCAGGAATCACCCTCGGCAACATTCAAGAAAAACCTTGAGACGGGGAGGCTACAACCTCGCGTAGCATGGGATCAAATTTCTATACGCGCGCTCTAAGGGGTGCCCCCCTCTCGGTCCCAACCGGAAACACCCATGCCCCCTGACCGGATGACTAGCTTTAATCCAGGGCCATGGAATCCTCATCCCGGCCCCTCTATTTGGTGTGTACACGGAAAGAGGTTACCAACTTACTAAACCGTATTCTTGGCAGAAAACATGTGGCGGCACGGAAAGGGGAAGAACGATAACGTGACTCAGTCCACGTTAACGTCGGAGTTTATCGGACAACGTGAGGCTGGCATGCTACAACAATACCACCTCACTGCCTTTCATGTCACCACATGACTTGGCCATCTCTCAGCAGAGATCACAGTAACCTTGGAGCACACGGATAGTTGCCTTACACGCAACGAGATACTCACCGATCTCATATGCCATGCGCAACCCTTCACGCAAACATGCAAAACACCTATCATATCAAAGGTTCAAACATGCTTGCCTGGTTCGGAGAAGTCGGAGTCTAGCTCGGCGAAGTTCGCGGCTCAGTCACCTCTCCCGGAACCTACGGTATAGCGAAAAATGCATACTAACGTGAAAACCAACGCCTGCAGAAAAGCTGTTCCAATTTTTTTTCAAATAAATCCCATAAAACTCTAGACAAAATTATAAGACTGTCAGAAAAAGAATCACTCAAAAATCACTTTTTATTAAAAAGTTACAAGGGTTTCTGTCCAGGGACTCATCTGTAATGAAACAGAAAAGTTCCAAGGGCTAAACTGAGAAAACAGAAAACGGTTCGAATAGAAACGCGCCAGCCCACAGAGAAAACGTACTCTGCCCGAAGGCGCCAACAGAAAACGCTTCGGGGGTGAAAGAAGAGAGGCTGACGTGGGGGGTCCACATGTCAGGTTTGAAAAACCTCGCCGGCGCCCGAAGGCTGCGGTGGTCGCCGGCGTCGAACCACGGCGAGTCAGGGAGATCGAAGTGTACCAAGAGTATCAGCGTGTCCTTCCGCGTTGGTGGGTGGTGGACTTGGGCGTCGGAGAGCACCACGTCAAGGGCGACACTTTCTCCGGCGGACGGTGGCTCGGGCGATGGTGGGGAACTCCGGTGGTGTGCTGCAACCTTCGAATTGAAGCGCGGGTCAGAAGGAGGGATGCACTAGAGAGCTACTGGCAAGAGATGGGAGGCAGAGGTGCACGCACGGGAGCGAATCGAGCTGGATCCCGTGGCGGGTCGCGGCGGCCGGAGTTGAGGAAGAGACTCCCTCGGGGCTCTTCCAGTGGCTAGGCGGGGTCTTGGTGGAGTGCAGAGGTGGTGTGGGTACTAGCTGGAGCTCGGGGCCTCTATTTATAGGCGGCTCGAGGGGGTGGCCGTGAACGGAGAATCTCCGGCGAGCGATTACGGCGAGGCAGTGGCTTGGCAGAGGGTTTAGGTGGCCAGGCAGCACCAGTGAGAGTTACTGGTCCCGTTCCACTGCTAAACTCGGTCGGGCATGGCGTAATGGCGTCGGTCTTCGTCGGGGTCGCCGTACTGGCACGGCGGCGGCAGAGAGCGCGCTCCGCGCCTAGCGGTTCACGACGAGGGTGGCAGCGCGCACGGGGGAGTGGAAGACCACGCGGCGGCCTCCGGTGGCTTGGGCGGCGCTGGTCAGCGCCGTCTACGCTGTGCTTCTTCCTGGCGGCCGCAAAGCCGCCGCTGGCGTCGGTCACGGGGCGGCGCACCTCCTCCTGCTCGTCGCCGACGCCCGCAAGCATCCAGGCGCTCGTGCGATGCAGAGGACAAGGGGGAGGGGACAGGGAACACGGCGACGCCGAGGCACTGGCGAGATCGACTACGGACACTGAAGAAACGACAGTAGTTCAGACACTGTTAACTGAACTTGACTGAACCTTAGAGAAACAGTGTCCAGCAGGTGTTCGATGAAATGATTTGGTATGAAGAAATTTTTCCTGGAGCTGGGACTTGGTGAGGTGACCTCTCAATGCACCCAGAGGCTGCCTGATTTTTCTCAGAATTTTTGGAGAAGGATTTGAATGAATTTCATCAAATTTGGCAAATCTGGTCCAAACTTGCAGCAAGTATAGTTTGAAAAATTTGAACTGGAGACCAGTGGATCTTCATGGATCTTGGTTGAGGGTTCAAAGGACTAGGAAGGGAAAATGGTTTGGGGGCAAAAATCAAAGAAGAAAGAGTAGTTCCTTTGTAAACCTCCAAGGATCAAGATATAAGGCAGAAATTGTTTTTGATAAGAAATAAATGGAAATAATTATATGGAGAGGTTCAACTTGCTGGATTTGAAGCATATCATGATCCAAAGATGAGGAAAGGCTTATGGGAGGGAATTTACCCTTGGGTCATGGCAAGAGGAATTTTTGAAAGTGAAAAAAGATCATTCCAAAAGCTATAGGCCTTTTAAAGAAATTTTCAAAGGACATTTTTTCCAAGAGAAAAACATTTTGGTTTGAGTCCAAATAAAAGAGGAAAACCTCCAAGACCAAAATCAAGTTTTGAGTGAATCCGAAAATGAAGCACTAGTCATAAAAGAAAATATTTTGAGAGGGAGAGTTCTTTTAGAAGAAAATTTTAAATCACCTCCCTCAAATCAAGGAAAAGTTTTGAAAAAGCCAAATAAAATTTTGGGTGTCACAGATCATCATCATTAGCTTCCTCTCTAGTTGGTGTAGGCATCACGGGAACGGATTTCTCTGATGTGCTACTTTGCAAATTGAGAGAAGGTCCAATTACCTCATCAAGTTCTACTTTCCTCCTACTTACTTCTTTCGAGAGAAATTCCTTCTCTAGAAATGTTCCATTTTTGGCAACAAAGATCTTGCCTTCAGATCCGTGGTAGAGGGTGTTCCAATTGTTTCCTTAGGGTATCCTATAAAGATACACTTCTCCGATTTGGGTTCGAGCTTATCAGGCTGAAGCCTTTTGACATAAGTGTCGCAACCCCAAACTTAAGAAATGACAACTTAGGTTTCTTGCCAAACCATAGTTCATACGATGTCGTCTAAACGGATTTAGACGGTGCCCTATTTAACTTGAATGCAGCTATCTCTAATGCATAACCCCAAAAACAATAGTGGTAAATGGGTAAGAGACATCATAGGTAGCACCATATCTAATAAAAGTACGCTTACGATGTTCGGAGACACCATTACACTATGGTGTTCCAGGTGGCGTGAGTTGTGAAACTATTCCACATTTTTTTAAATGAAGGCCAAACTCGTAACTCAAATATTCGCCTCCGCGATCAGATCGTAGAAACTTTATTTTCTTGTTACTATGATTCTCCACTTCACTCTGAAATTCTTTGAACTTTTCAAATGTTTCAGACTTGTGTCTCATGAAGTAGATATACCCATATCTGCTTAAATCATCTGTGATGATCAGAAAATAGTGATACCCGCCGCGTGCCTCAATACTTATCGGACCGCATACATCGGTATGTATTATTTCCAATAAGTCATTGGCTCGCTCCATTGTTCTAGAGAATGGGGTTTTAGTCATCTTGCCCAAGAGGCATGGTTCGCAAGTATCAAATGATTCATAATCAAGTGATTCCAAAAGTCTGTCTGCATGGAGTTTCTTCATGCGCTTTACACCAATATGACCTAAACGGCAGTGCCACAAATATGTTGCACTATCATTATCAACTTTGCATCTTTTGGCATCAATAATATGAATATGTGTATCACCACAATCGAGATTCAACAGAAAGAGACCACCCTTCAAGGGTGCATGACCATAAAAGATATTACTCATATAAATAGAACAACCATTATTCTCTGATTTAAATGAAGAACTGTCTCGCACTAAACAAGATCCAGATATAATGTTCATGCTCAACACTGGCACCAAATAACAATTATTCATGTCTAAAACTAATCCCAAGGTAGATGTAGAGGTAGCATGCTGATGGTGATCACATCGACCTTGGAACTATTCCAAACGCGCATCGTCACCTCGTCCTTAGCCAATCTTTGTTTAATCTGTAGCTCCTGTTTTGAGTTACAAATATGAGCAACGGAACCAGTATCAAACACCCAGGCACTACTACGAGCATTAGTAAGGTACACATCAATAACATGTATATCAAATGTACCTTTGTTCACTTTGCCATCCTTCTTATCTGCCAAATACTTGGGGCAGTTCCGCTTCCAGTGACCAGTCCCTTTGCAGTAGAAGCACTCAGTTTCAGGCTTGGGTCCCGCTTTGGGCTTCTTCCCATGAGTGGCAACTTGCTTTCCATTCTTCTTGAAGTTCCCCTACTTTCCCTTACCCTTTTTCTTGAAACTAGTGGTCTTGTTAACCATCAATACTTGATGCTCCTTCTTGATTTCTACCCCCGCAGCTTTGAGCATTGCGAAGAGCTCGGGAATTGTCTTTTCCATCCCTTGTATATTATAGTTCATCACAAAGCCTTTGTAGCTTGGTGGCAGTGATTGAAGAACTCTGTCAATAACACAATCATCTGGAAGATTAACTCCCAGCTGAGTCAAGTGATTATGATACCCAGACATTTTGAGTATGTGTTCACTGATAGAACTATTCTCCTCCATCTTGCAGCTATAGAACTTGTTGGAGATTTCATATCTCTCAACTCAGGCATTTGCTTGAAATATTAACTTCAACTCCTGGAACATCTCATATGCTCCATGATGTTCAAAACGTCTTTGAAGTCCCGATTCTAAGCCGTAAAGCATGGCACACGGAACTATTGAGTAGTCATCGGATCGAGATTGCCAGACGTTCAAAACATCAGCATCTGCTCCTGCAGTAGGCCTTTCACCTAGCGGTGCATCAAGGACATAATTCTGTAGCAATGAGGATGATCCTCAAGTTACGGACCTAGTACGAGTAGTTGCTACCATCATCTTTCAACTTAGCTTTCTCTAGGAACACATTAAAATTTAGGGGAACGGTAGCACGGGCCATTGATCTACAACATAGATATGTAAATACTACCAGGACTAAGTTCATGATAAATTAAGTTCAATTAATCAAATTACTTAAGAACTCCCACTTAGATAGACATCCCTCAATTCATCTAAATGATAGGTGATCCAAATCAACTAATCCATGTCCGTTCATCACGTGAGATGGAGTAGTCATCAGTGGTGAACATCTCTATGTTCATCATATCTACTATATGATTCACGTTCGACCTTTCGGTCTCCAGTGTTCTGAGGCCATGTCTGTACATGCTAGGCTCATCAAGTTTAACCCAAGTATTCCGCATGTGCAAAACTGTCTTGCACCCGTTGTATGTGAACATAGAGTCTATCACACCTGATCATCACACGGTGTCTCAACACGATGAACTGTAGCAACGGTGCATACTCGGGGAGAACACTTTTAACTTGAAATTTAGTTAAGGCATCATCTTATAATGCTACCGCCGTACTAAGCAAAATAAGATGCATAAAAGATAAACATCACATGGAATCAAAATATGTGACATGATATGGCCATCATCATCTTGTGCTTTTGATCTCCATCTTCGAAGCATCGTCATGATCTCCATAGTCATCGGCTCGACACCTTTATCTCCATCGTTGCGTCGTGGTCGTATCGCCAACTATTGCTTCTACAACTATCGCTAAAGCATAGTGATAAAGTAAAGCAATTACATGGCATTTGCATTTCATACAATAAAGAGACAACCATAAGGCTCCTGCCGGTTGCTGATAACTTTTACAAAACATGATCATCTCATACAATAACGTATATCACATCATGTCTTGACCATATCACATCACAACATGCCCTGCAAAAACAAGTTAGACGTCCTCTACTTTGTTGTTGCAAGTTTTACATGGCTGCTACGGCCTTCTAGCAAGAACCGTTCTTACCTACGCATCAAACCACAACGGTGTTTCGTCAAGTTTGCTGTTTTAACGTTCTTCAAGGACCGGTCGCAGTCAAATTTGATTCAACTAATTAAAGTAGGAGAAACAGACACCCGCCAGCCACCTTTATGCAAAACTAGTTGCATGTCTGTTGGTGGAACCGGTCTCATGTGCGTGGACATGTAAGGTTGGTCCGGGCCACCTCATCCTACAATACTGCCGAATCAAAATTAGACATTGGTGGTAAGCAGTATGACTATCACCGACCACAACTCTTTGTGTTCTACTCGTGCATATCATCTACGCATAGACCTGGCTCATGATGCCACTATTGGGTAACGTAGCATGGAAAACAAAAAAAATTCTACACACATGCAATGATCTATCCATGGAGATGCATAGCAACGAGGGGGAGAGTGTGTCTACGTACCCTCGTAGACCGTAAGTGGAAGCGTTTCTCAACGTGGTTGATGTAGTCGAACTTCTTTGCGCTTCAACCGATCAAGTACCGAATGCACGGCACCTCCGCGTTCTGCACACGTTCAGCTCGATGACGTCCCTCGCCTTCTTGATCCTGCAAGACATCGAGGTAGTAGATGAGTTCCGTCAGCACGACGGCGTGGTGACGGTGATGGTGAAGTGATCCTCGCAGGGCTTCGCCTAAGCACTACGAAAATATAGCCGAGGGTGTAAATGGTGGAGGGGGGGCGCCGCACACGGCTAGGCAATTGTATGGTGTGTGCTAGGGCCCCCCACATATATATAGGTGGGAGGGAGAGGGGAGAGGCTAGTAGGCGCCCCAAGTAGGACCGAATCCTACTTGGGTTCCTCCTAGGCCGGTGCCCCCCTTCCTTATTTATCGGAGGGGGAAGGAAAGAGGAGGGAGGAGGGAAGGAAGGGGGAGGCTGAATCCCCCCTTTCCTTCTCCCTTAGTTTGGCCCATATGGGGGGTGCACCAGCCCCTTGTGGCTGGTGCATTTCTCCTCTTGGCCCATAAGGCCCACCATATCTTTTGCCGGGGGTGCCCGGAACCCCTTCCGGTGACCCGATATGTACCCGATACATTCCGAAAGATTTCCGGTGTCCGAATACTATCATCCAATATATCAATCTTTACCTATCGACCATTTCGAGACTCCTCATCATGTCCGTGATCTTATCCGAGACACCAAACAACATTCGGTCACCAAATCACAAAACTCATATAATATAATATCATCATCGAACGTTAAGTGTGCAGACCCTACGGGTTCGAGAACTAGTAGACATGACCGAGACACCTCTTCGGTCAGTAACCAATAGTGGAACCTGGATGCCCATATTGGCTCCTACAGATTCTATGAAGATCTTTATCGGTCGAACCGTTATGACAACATAAGTTATTCCCTTTGTCTATCGGTATGTCACTACTGCAGGATGCTGATAATGCGACACTACGACCAGAGACCCTTTGACGAAACTGTGTGCGATGCATTAATCGCAAACGGTGATGTAAAAACTGTCAAAAAAGATGCAAAACGTTTGCGATGAATGATACATCAAACACGGTTCATATTTTAGTTGCGTGTGCGATGAGGGGCATATGGTTGATCTGTACGAACTGTTTGCGATGAGATAGAACAACAGAAATGGGCAGCCAGATCAAGGTGTGTGCGATATATGGCATACAGTTCACTCCAATGAACTATTTGCGATGAGTGAGGTGAACACAAACGATTCGGCATAACAAGATGTGTGTGATACCCGGCAAACAAGTCGGTAATCAGAATTGTGTGTGATCATTATAGACAGCCCATACGGTCTCTTTTTGTGAATTGTGTGCTCGTCAGGGCACACAGTTCAACAAACCAACCTGTTGGCAATAATTTAGAAGATCTCTGTCGAATACATATTACTAACCGTCTGTGATGAGATTGACATGATAAACAGAGATATATATAGTCTACTTAGTCCTTCTTCTTCTTCTTGTTGTTCTTGTTGGATAGCCCCGCGACATCGTCTTGGCGAGGGCGCTTCTTGCCGCTGACCGTTGGCTTTTCATCGCCGCCGCCGTCGTCATCGTCGTTGCAGTCGTCGTCGTCGTCCTCCTCGTTCGACCATTCCTCCTCCTCATCATCCTCGTCCTCTTCTTCGTCCTTCGACGGCTTCTCGTCCGTCTGGTTGTCGTCTGATGACTCCGGAGGCGGCATCCCTTCCATGAACCGGATATAATCGAGGTCTAGGCTCGACGCCGGACTCATGGAAGACGAGCGGGATGATTTCGATCTTGACCTATCATCGGGCGCCAGACTACTGACCGAACTGTCGCCCTCGCTGTTGCTCGACATGGCTGCAGAGTGTGTGCCAGTGTGTAGCGCGGCCTGCTGGGGACGATGAAGATGGTGGACACTTAAGCGGGGTATGCAGAGAAGAGGAACTGCCAATTGAAGCGGGGATTGAAGCGGGGGTTGACGTATTATCTAACCGCTGATATAATCAACCGCAATTATTTGTACCCAGTCGCTCCAAATTCCCGGGGTTGCGCAGAACTCCTATTGGCTATTTGGCTGGTTTCCTTTTTCAGGACAAAAACAAGGAACGAGTTTTGGGATTATGCACCGGTACCGGTACGAACGGAGTAGGACAGTTGGCAAGCAATACATTGAGCTCTTCTTATTGATAAAGCCAGTAATAATCAAACTAGAAAGGAAAAGAAAAAAGACAAAGAAAAATATCTACACGAATCTTCGCGTAACATCAATGGCATAGGACCTAGATGTGCATTACTTAGAGCACATCTAGATGTGCTTTAGCAACACTGTCAAACAAAACCCTAATCATCATTGCAAACAGCGCATAGAACATGGCGAATGCGACAACCACAACTACACATGCTAGTTCCTTCTTGTCTCTTGCTTTCATCTGTTGCCTATGATTGATTCTTTCTTGCTTCATAGTACTGATTGTACATTCCAGGTCAGCCAGTTTCTTCTTCAGCTTTACGTTATCTTCGCGAGCTTGGTGATAACACTCCGAGCCCTGCCATGCCATTCTTCATCCAGCCAGTTAACAAAGGCACAAGCCTCATATCCCTGCCAATGTTAAATAGTATTCTGGATGAGCGGTGGCATTAATTGAAGTAAAATGATGAACTTAATTAGCACTAACCTCTAAGGGGCAACTGAGAAGCCGCCTGCCAATGTCTAATCCCTCGTGCATACACGTCGAGCGGGAGTGTGCCCGTGCACACAACTTAGCTTTTGGTACTTCTCGGTGGCACAAAACTCGGAAGTCAAACTCGTGTTGCGGGAGTCTAGAGTCAAGCTCCGGATCCAGCGACAGATCGCTTTCCTTGGGGGGGGGCATTCAGGACGGATTCAGCAAGGAGCTATACTTTGGACATGCTAAAAAAGATCGGGATAGATTGGATCCTGACAGGACGATTCAGATCCGTAGTACGCCTGCCTTTTGATGACCTTAGGCAAGTGCTCGGCGGCGACCGCCGTCGTGGCGGCGATACGAGCAGGAGCAGACACACCGAAACCATCAGCACCACTCGTCCGCATTCCCCAAATGTCAGCGCCACGCGAGGGAATTTGGAGGCTATGTAGGGATTTGGGGGAAATGGGGAAACTATGGAGATAAGCTAACGGTCGGGAACTACTAATGGCACTATATGTATGTTGTATACGGCACACTATTTGTACATGTTGTTTGTGTTAGGTATTACAACGTCACACACGATTTCCGCACCAAACCGTGTGAGAAGACAACGTAGGTTAGACAAGGTGGCCGTTACATAACCGTATGTGATGTACTACCCTGTCCATATAATTGAGTTACGGTGAGATACCATGTAAACAGCCGCTCTGCGGATATCCGTAAAAAAACAGCCGCTCTACATATAGACATGGCAGCGGCGGCCTAGGTAGCGGCTACCGGAGAAGAGGTCAATCCTCGATCGGTTGGCGGCGGCGGCGTCATAGGAGGTCAATCCTCGGTCTGTGGAGGGAGATAAGAGGAGCTCAACCATCGAGGTCGGCGGTGGCGTGATTCGGGCACATCCATCGCGGTCGATGGCGGGATAGTGGAGGTCGAACTTCAGGCGGCAGCCGCACTAAGCTTTGCTCCTCGACCCTGCTGTCTCGGCGTGCCGCCGCATCACGCTTGTCTGTCTGCTGGGTGGAGGTCGCCGTGCGGCTAATTAATTAAGGTATTCTTTTCGTGAGTGGCTTAATTAATGTATTCAATTCCTAAGTGTAGTGTTGTACTAGTACTCTGCGTGTAAATTGACTGGCCATTAATTTTTGTCATTGCACGTCTGGATAACAACATGGAGCGCCCTTAGTAATTATTAAAATAAAACCTTGTGATTTATGCACACATCTTTGGGCAGCAGTTAATCCATGTATTAACGTTGTTGTTTTGTTTTTAATTACCATCCGTGTGCTGCAGATGGAATGATCTTGATTGATGAAGAATCGGAAAACCGCAGATTTTATCAGTGGCGTGACAGAGTTTATGAATTTGGCTGAAAGTACAAAGAGGAGAATTGGTGATGCAGATTACATCCTGTGTCCATGTACTGATTGTGCCAATACAGAGTCACATGAAGTTGCAGATGTCCAGATGCACTTAGTCTCTAGGGGATTCATGGATGGATATACACATTGGACCAGACACGGTGAAGAGGAGGTCATGGATGAAGATACCCAGGGCAGCGAGATGCCAAACCCCGATCAGTGTCACATGGATGTTGAATCTAACATCGGGGTAGAAGCGTCAAGCTACCAATGGAACACCGGAAAGCCGAAACGCCCACTGGAAAACCAAGACATCGACGCAGGTGACGATGATCTTGATATGCCAGATTTTGCTGCTATGATTGCAGATTTCGAGGGCCCAGAAAAGGATATGATTGGGTACAAGGATCTGCCAACCGTTGATGCGGACTCCAAGAAAGAATTGTATCCAGGTTGCAAAAAGAAATATTCCAGGTTGAGTGCCACCTTGGCGCTTCTCAGATTTAAAGCAGCAAATGGTCTATCAAACAAGGGCTTCACAGAGATGTTAGGTCTTTTCAAAGAAATTCTTCCGGAAGATAATGTGCTCCCCAGAAGCACGAATGAAGCGAAGAAAATTGTTTGCCCATTGGAACTTGAAGTACAGAAGATACACGCTTGTGTGAATGATTGTATATTGTACAATGGTGAGTACAAAGATTCGCGTGCATGTCCCACATGCAAGCATTCACGATACAAGCGCAGGAGAGCAAAGGACAAGAACAAATTGGACGACGAGATCAAGACAGGAATCCCATTCAAGGTTGTTTAGTACTTGCCTTTAATTCCAAGGTTGAGGCGTTTGTTTTCAAACCCTAGAGAGGCAAAGAGGTTGCGGTGGCATCATGATGAGCGAATTGCGGATAGGTTTATGAGACACCCGAAAGATGGGGCTCAGTGGGAATTAATCGACAAAAAGTTTGAAAAATTTGCCAAGGATCCTAGAAGTATAAGGCTCGGGGAGTGTACTGATGGGATGAATCCTTTTGGCGATATGAGGACCAATCACAGCACATGGCCGGTGCTTCTGTGCATATATAACCTAGGTCCTTGGTTGTATGAAGAAAAAATACATTATGATGTCACTGATTTTCCAAGGCCCGAAGCAACCTAGAAATGACATCGACATTTACTTTCAGCTACTGGTAGTAGAACTGCTGACAGTGTGGATAGATGCGCCTGCTGTAAAATGTTATGATGCTTACAGAAGGAGATTTTTGATCTACATGCGATGCTGGTGGACACCATTCAAGATATGCCGGCATTAGGCAACACATCGGGGCAGAAAACAAGGGGAGATGTAGGGTGTGTCACATGCATGGATAGGGCAGCTAGCAGAAGACTTCCCAACTCGCACAAAACAGTGTATTTGCGTCATCGTAGGTTCTTACTAAAAAATCACCCATACCAAAAGATGAAAGCTAAATTTGATGGTACGGCAGAGGCAGGTGTGGGCCCAAGACTGTGACGCCCCCAATTTGACCGTACACTAATCATGCACGCAAATGTGTACGATCAAGATCAGGGACTCACGGGAAGATATCACAACACAACTCTAAAACATAAATAAGTCATACAAGCATTATAATACAAGCCAGGGGCCTCGAGGGCTCGAATACAAGTGCTCGATCATAGACGAGGCAGCGGAAGCAACAATATCTGAGTACAGACATAAGTTAAACAAGTTTGCCTTAAGAAGGCTAGCACAAACTGGGATACAGATCGAACGAGGCGCAGGCCTCCTGCCTGGGATCCTCCTAACTACTCCTGGTCGTCGTCAGCGGGCTGCACGTAGTAGTAGGCACCACCAGTGTCGTAGGTGTCGTCATCGATGGTGGCGTCTGGCTCCTGGGCTCCAGCATCTGGTTGTGACAACCAGATAGAAAGGAAAGGGGGAAAAGAGGGAGAGAGGCAACCGTGAGTACTCATCCAAAGTACTCGCAAACAAGGAGCTACACTACATATGCATGGGTATATGTGTAAAGGGGCATATCAGTGGACTGAACTGCAGAATGCCAGAATAAGAGGGGGATAGCTAGTCCTGTCGAAGACTACGCTTCTGGCCATCTCCATCTTGCAGCATGTAGAAGAGAGTAGATTGAAGTCCTCCAAGTAGCATCGCATAGCATAATCCTACCCGGCGATCCCCTCCTCGTCGCCCTATTAGAGAGCGATCACCGGGTTGTATCTGGCACTTGGAAGGGTGTATTTTATTCAGTATCCGGTTCTAGTTGTCATAAGGTCAAGGTACAACTCCGGGTCGTCCTTTTACCGAGGGACACGGCTATTCGAATAGATAAACTTCCCTGCAGGGGTGCACCACATAACCCAACACGCTCGATCCCATTTGGCCGGACACACTTTTCTGGGTCATGCCCGGCCTCGGAAGATCAACACGTCGCAGCCCCACCTAGGCTCAACCGAGAGGTCAACACGCCGGTCTAAATCCTATGCGCGCAGGGGTCTGGGCCCATCGCCCATTGCACACCTGTATGTTGCGAGGGCGGCCGGAAGCAGACCTAGCCTAGTGGCGTTGCAGTCCAATCCGGTGCGCGCCGCTCCATCGCTGACGTCAAAAAGAGCTTCGGCTGATACCACGACGCCGGGATACCCATAACTACTCCCGCGTAGATGGCTAGTGCGTATAGACCAAATGGCCAGACTCAGATCAAATACCAAGATCTCGTTAAGCGTGTTAAGTATCCGCGAACGCCGACCATGGCCAGGCCCACCTCTCACCTAGGCGGTCTCAACCTGCCCTGTCGCTCCGCCACAAAGATCCACTTGCGGGTACTCCTACGAGCCGACCCGACTTTAGTCACCACATGTGTCATGTATATAGTATATAAGTATATACCCGTGATCACCGCCCAGGTGATCATGGCCCGATAGTATAGCACAGCATACGGACAAGGATGTAGGGCCACTGATGGAAAACTAGCATCCTATACTAAGCATGTAGGATTGCAGGTAAAGGTAACAACAGTAGTAGCAAGGATAGGCTATGCATCAGGATAGGATATCGGAAAGCAGTAACATGCTACACTAGTCTAATGCAAGCAGTATAGAGAATAATAGGCGATATCTGGTGATCAAGGGGGGGCTTGCCTGGTTGCTCTGGCAAGTAGGAGGGGTCGTCAACTCCGTAGTCGAACTGGGCAGCAGCAGTGTCGGTCTCGTAGTCTACCGGAGAGAAGAGGGGGGAAGAAACAGTAAATACAATGCAAACATAAGCATGACGATGCGTGACATGACAATGAGCGGTGCTAGGTGTGTCCTAACGCAACAGTAGGTGGTACTGGCGAAGGGGGAAACATCCGGGAAAGTATCCCCGGTGTTTCGTGTTTTCGGTCAAACGAACCGGAGGTGAAAAGTTGCAGGTTCGATAGGTTAGAGGTTGTGGTGGACGAACGGGCTGCGTATCCGGATTCGTCTCGTCGTTCTGAGCAACTTTCATGTACAAAGTATTTCCATCCGAGTTACGGATTAAAAGATATGATTTTCTAAAGATTTTAATAGTTTCTGGAATTTAATTAATTATTTAATTTAATTCGAAATTTGGATTTATGACATCAGCATGATGTCATGCTGACGTCAGCAGTCAACGTTGACCGTTGACCTGGTCAACCTGACAGGTGGGTCCCACCTGTGAGTGACTGTTATCTAATTAACTACTGTTTAGTTAAATTAATTAACTAATTAGATTAATTTAAACAGGGTTAATTAACTTCATTAATTTAGTTAATTAATTAATTAATTAATTAAATTTATTTTTATTTTTATTTTTATTTTCTTTATTTATTAATTATTATTAATTAATTTATTATTTTTATTATTATTATTTTTTTAATCATCGTTTTTTTTCTTTAATTCGTTCTGGGGCTGGGCCCCTCTGTTCAGTGGCACAGAGGCCATACAGGGTGCGGGCGACGGGTTACGGGCGCGCCCCGTTCGGGCGGACGCCCAGGGGCACGCGGCGTGGGCGCTGGCGGCCACGGCGGGGGCACGGCGCGGCCAGGGGTGGGCGCAGCCCGGCTGGCCCTGGACGCCGGCCGGGACGGAGGAGGTCGCCGACCAAGGCAGGGGTCGCGGCTGGCGGGCCTGGCAACGGAGCACTACGGCGGCGGCAGGTGTGCGCGCGGGCAGCAGCAGCGGGTGGTGCAAGAGGCGAGCGGCAGGCCAGCGTGCGGTGGCGAGCGGCGAGCGCGTAGCGCGAGGTGGCCGACGGTCGGGCGGCGCGGCGCTGCGGAGTAGTAGCGCGCGCGGCAGAGCGGAGCCTCACCGCGGGGCGTAGGGTACGGGGCAGCAGTGCTCGGGGTGGGGGACGGGGACGAGGCGAAGCAGGGGAGGAGGCGAGGCGACTCCGGGCGACGACGATCCGGGCGGCGGCGGAGAGGTCCAGAGGCGGCGGGGTCGAACGCCTCCTCCTCGATCCTGATCCAAATCGGGGGAGAGGGGGATATTTCGGGGGAGTGGGGGGTGTCGGTGGTGGCTAGGGTTGCGGGGGGGGGGGGAGGGGATAAGGAGAGGAGTGGGGGCCGGCCTGGTTGGCCCGATGGCCAGCTGGGCCGCGGTCCAGCAGGGGGGGCTTCTTCCTCCTTTTGTTATTTTTTTGTTCTGTTTTGGTATTTTCTTTCTTTTATTTATGTGCTTTTCTGTTTTATTTCAATTTAATTTATTTAGGCATTTTATAAAAATATGTTTTCTTTATTATAATTACCCTTGTAATATTCGGCACCCACCGAACATTTTTGTTTCAATTTTTGAAAAACTTTTATTGTCGACATTAATTTAAATTTGAATTTTGAAACGGTTTTGGATCGTCGCACGGTTAACAACAGTAACCGAGGTGACGTGGCATGATTAGCGGGGAATTACTGTAGCTTGATTACCCGGGCGTTACAAATCTCCTCCACTACAAGAAATCTCGTCCCGAGATTTAGGAGGTAGAAGGAAAAAATGCGGGGTATTCTTCGCGCAGACGATCCTCTCGTTCCCAAGTGGCTTGATCTTCAGAATGGTGCGACCACTCGACTTTGAGGAACTTGATCGCCTTCTGACGTGTGCGGCGTTCAGCTTGGTCGAGAATGCGGACCGGATGCTCCTTATAGGAGAGGTCCTGTTGCAATCCGAGCACTTCATGATCCACTGCTCGGATTGGGTCCTTGAAGCAACGGCGGAGCTGTGACACATGGAACACATCGTGAACCTGAGAAAGGTTCGGCGGAAGCTCCAGTTGGTATGCCACTTTTCCACGCCTTTCGAGAATAGTGAATGGGCCAATATAGCGAGGAGCTAGTTTGCCCTTGATCCCGAAGCGATGAGCACCCTTCATAGGTGTGACTCGAAGATAAGCCTTTTCGCCAGGTTGATAGACCATGTCTTTATGATGACGGTCATACTGACTCTTCTGACGTGACTGAGCAGTCTTGAGATTCTCACGAATAATGCGGACTTGTTCTTCGGCATCTTGGATAATATCTGGACCAAAGAGTGGACGTTCCCCAGTTTCTGACCAGTTCAGAGGGGTTCGGCACTTTCGTCCATATAACACTTCGAAGGGGTCCATCTTCAGACTAGCTTGATAGCTATTATTATAAGAGAACTCAGCATACGGGAGAGATTCCTCCCATTTCTTGCCGAAGGAAATAACACAAGCTCGAAGCATGTCTTCGAGAACTTGGTTGACGCGTTCAACTTGCCCTTGCGACTGAGGATGAAACGCAATACTGAATGACAGATGAGTTCCCATGGCTTCTTGGAAACTTGCCCAGAATCTTGAAGTGAATAAGCTGCCACGGTCTGAGCTGATAACCAATGGAATACCGTGGAGTGAAACAATCCTGGACATATAGAGCATTGCCAGCTGGCTAGCAGTGATCGTTTCTTTGACCGCCAGAAAATGTGCAACTTTGGAAAGCCGGTCAATGACGACAAGAATAGCATCATTACCTTTTTGTGATTTGGGAAATCCAGTGACGAAGTCCATCTCAACATGGTCCCATTTCCATTCAGGAATAGAGATAGGTTGCAGAGTTCCAGCAGGCCTTTGATGTTCCGCTTTGATACGACGGCAAACGTCACACTCAGCAACATAACGAGCAATGTCTTGCTTCATATTAGACCACCAGAATCTCTGACGGATGTCTTGGTACATCTTTGTACTACCAGGATGGATACATAGAGGCGTATCATGAGCTTCTTTCATAACTTCCTGTGTCATATCCAGGTTTTTCTCTGCACATGGCACCACTAGGCGGCCCTTGAAGTATAAGGTGCCATCTTCAGCAATAGTGAAGAATGAGGGCTTTCCTTCTGCGAGGTAGCGCTTAATCTTGTGGGCTTCAGAGTCATACTTCTGTAGCCTTTTGATGCTATCCACGAGATCTGGTTTAGCAACTAGGGTATTGAGGGAACCCTGGGTAACAACGTGGAGGTTCACCTTGCCAAACTCCTTAGGAGGGGGAGCGAGTGCACCCGGAGGAACAATATGGAGGTTCAGCTTCCTGAATTCTTCAACAAGCGAGGGCTGAACTTTGTGAACCTGGAGGTGGTTGCAGTAAGACTTGCGGCTCAAGGCATCAGCCATTACATTAGCCTTGCCTGGCGTATAGGAAATACCCAAGTCAAAGTCTGCAACAAGCTCCATCCATCTCTGCTGACGGAGGTTCAGATCTGGCTGAGTAAACAGATACTTCAGACTTTGGTGGTCAGTGAAGATCTCGCAACGATTACCGAGAAGGTAATGTCGCCACTGCTTCAGCGCATGAATGACAGCAGCAAGTTCGAGGTCGTGAACTGGGTAGTTCTCTTCGTGAGGGCGCAATTGCCGAGAGGCATAAGCAATCACTTTGCGGTCTTGCATTAGGACACAGCCTAATCCTTGACGGGAAGCGTCGCAGTAAATGACGAAGTCCTTCTTAGTATCAGGTGGAGCTAGAACTGGGGCAGAAGTCAACTTGTCTTTGAGTGCCTGGAAACTTTCCTGACATTTGTCTGTCCATTGGAACTTGACACCCTTATGCAACAGGTTAGTCAGAGGCCTGGCGATCTTGGAGAAGTTCTCGACGAATCGACGGCAATAGCTGGCGAGACCGAGAAAACTTCTGACTTGCTTAACGTTCTTGGGAGGAGTCCAATCAAGGATAGCCTGGACTCGTTCAGGGTTGACGGCAATACCATCCTTAGAGATGACATGCCCAAGATAGGTTACTTCCGGGTAGCCAGAATTCACATTTGGAGAACTTGGCATATAGTTGATGCTCTCGTAGCTTTTCCAGCACAAGTCGAAGATGTTCAGCATGTTCTTCTTCGTTCTTGAAAATACCAGGATATCATCCAGATAAACCACGACGAACTTGTCGAGGTAATCCATGAATATATAGTTCATCAGACGAGAGAAGGTGGCTGGAGCATTGGTTAAACCGAAAGACATGACGGTGTACTCGTATGAACCATAGCGAGTCACGAAGGCGGTCTTTGGGATATCCTCTTCGCGAACACGGATCTGGTGGTAACCCAACCTCAAGTCGAGCTTAGAGAACACTGACGAACCCGCCAGTTGATCATACAGATCATTGATCCGAGGAAGAGGGTATTTATTCTGAATGGTAGCTTGGTTTATAGGACGGTAGTCTTGAACTAATCGGTTTGTCCCATCCTTCTTCTTGACAAAGAGAGAAGGTGCTCCCCAAGGAGAGCAACTTGGGCGAATGAATCCTTTGCGAAGAGAATTGTCGATTTCCTCCTTAAGCTCAAGGAGTTCATGCGGCGGCATCTTGTAGGGTCGCTTGGCTATAGGAGTGGTGCCTGGTTTCAAGTCGATGATGAATTCGATAGCTCTAGCAGGGGGAATCCCTGGAAGTTCTTCAGGGAAGACGTCGAGGAATTCACGCACGACGGGAATGTTTTCAATGCCCTCGAGTGGTGCAGCGTTCAATGCATTCAATGCATAGAGCCTTGCCTCGGCATTTTGCACCAGATGGGCTTGGTAAGTAACTATCTCATCTGAAGGGTGTAGCAGATGGACGGTCTTAGTGGTGCAAACGATTGAAGCAGTATGCGCTTTTAACCAATTCATTCCCAGAATGAGATCAATGCTACAGGACTTCAGTACGATGGGAGAGACAAGAAATTCCAGTCCTTCGATTTCAACGGGGACGTCGTTGCAAATCATGGAGGTTCAACATTGGCCCGCAGGGGTGTGTACTAATAGTGAAGCATTCATGTCTTCGCTTCTAATGCCATGCATGAATGCAAAATCTTCTGACATGAATGAATGTGATGCACCTGTATCAAATAAAACGGATGCCGGTACTGAATTTACGAGGAGTGTACCCATCATAGTAGCAGGCTGGTCTTGAGCTTCATTGAGATCAACGTGGTTGGCATGAGCACGACCATAAGACTTAGCATTGTTGTTGTGGGGCTGGTTGTTACCACGGCCAGTTGCTGGAAGGGCCAGTTGATTCTGGTTCTGGTTGCATTCTCTAGCACGGTGTCCTGGTTGACCACACCTGAAGCACAAGCCATTATTGGGAGTGGGAACAGGGGCTTGGGACGGTGGAGCTGGAAGTCTTGACTGCCTAGATGGTGGTGGAGGCAGACGAGGTGCAGCATAGGTCTGCCTTGGGGCAGATGCATTTGGACGGTACATGCTGTTCGGGATCCATATCTTACGCTTCTGTGAGGGCGGGCCCGAAGATGAGCCCGTGTCACGGTTGCGCCTGTGAGAGCTCTGGTATTCCTGCAGGCCAGTTTCGACATTGATGGCCTTGTTCACCAAGGTGGCGAAATCAGCAAAGTCATGCACTAGAAGTGCGAGCTTGATGTCAGCTTGAAGGCCATCACGGAACTTCTCCTGTCTGCGTGCATCGGTTGCAATGTCCTCCTCAGCATAGCGAGACAAGTCCAGAAACTCCCGTTGATAAGCTTCAACAGTTCTGTTGCCTTGGGTGAGGTTGCGGAACTCACGCTTCTTCTGGTCCATGACTCCCTGAGGAATGAAGCGGGCACGAAAAGCAGCTTGGAAGTCTGGCCAGGTGATGATTGTTCTAGCTGGCAGAGTACGCCTGTGGCTGTCCCACCATTGAGCTGCGGGTCCCTTCAGAAAGAAGGAAGCAAAGGTGACATAGCTGGCAGGAGCTACATCGGCAGACTCCATCTCATAGGTGATGTCACGGAGCCAGTCATCAGCATCCAGAGGCTGAGTTGAGCTGCGGTACACAGTTGGGTTCAGGCGCATGAAATCCTGCAGAGTTACTGGGGTTGGTTGCTGGTCCATATTGGGGCGAGGAAACTGAGCCATCATATTTTCCATGAATTGGCGGTTCAGTTCGAACTGTTGGATCATACCAGCCATGTACTCAGGTGGTGGTGGGGCATTGCCACCACTACCACGACCACCTGGTCTAACCATCCTGCTAATATATAACAGGGGTAGTTCAGCATTGAGAAATTTGCAAAGACAAGAATCATTCATGATGAAACATGCATAATGAAAGGAGCACGATAGCTACTACATAGTAGTCGGCATAACTTACAAAAGGGGTCATGCATAGAGTTCAGTACATAGACTAAAACATCATAGGCGGCACACAGGCTCGCGGCGAATGCATCTAACACTACAAGCAAGCCTACATCAGTCCCAAGAGGTACTGTGGAGGTAATCGTAGCCCGACAGCTGGTAGTGAGGCAACGGATAGCCCTCCACGTCAGCAGACTGGGGGCCGCGGATACTCAGATGTAGAGCCCGACACTCAGGTGGCAGAAGAGGACCAAGTGCGGGAGAGTAGCCTCCCACCTCTGGCCAACCGACACCGTGGGGCATCACGGTCCTGGCTGGGTAGATCGCAGTACGCGGTAGCTGTCCAGATCGGACAAAGGGGTGCAGCAGCGTCAGAGCACAGTAAAGGTGCTGACGGGTGGTGTACATCTCGTGGCGAAGAGCTCGGTTAGCTCGATCCAGCCCATCAGCATGCAGAACCAGGTTCTGATGGTAGAAGGGCTCTCGGGTGACAGTGGAGTAGGCAGCAGTATAGTATCCCTCCGCACCAACATCAAATGCGATAGCAATGTGCCTGAAAGGGGAGGTGTCCAACTCCCGATACTCTCCACGAAGACGTGTCAGATCAGCATAGGCAGCATCGTGGATAGCCATATCGATGGTCACACCACCACCATGTGCGGTGTGCAGCACAGTAGTGGAGTCATACTCCCGCGAGTAGAGGTGGACGATGGCACGGTACTGCTCCTGGTTAAAGTCCTGGTACTCCTCGTAGACGGTGTACTCAGGGTGCCAGCGATAACCCAGATAGGTCATCATCTCAGCTAGCACAGCCGGTGATCCCGAGGCACCAATGGCCGTCGTGTGGCGCACGACCTGCCTCGTGGGTTCCATCTGAAAGCAAAAACGTTTCAAAGGAGTCAAATGACAGTGTGTGAATTGTTCAAAATACTATTCTAAGAAACAACTATGGCTTATCCAACTTTGGGGTGAATGCGGTCACGGGATCCTAGTGTTAGAGTTAGTAAATTCGTTTAACCCGAGTAGAAGAGAGTTCAGAGTCCCAGAGTAAAGGTCGGGAGTAAAAGATCCTAGTACCACCCCAATGGCGACGTGGGCCCGTAAGACACACAGCCATGTTAGTAAAAGTTTTGTAATGTCTAGACTCGACTTCGGCCAAGGAGTGTGAAAGGGGGATTCCTACAGGCAGTCGGCATGATACCAACTTGTGACGCCCCCGATTTGACCGTACACTAATCATGCACGCAAATGTGTACGATCAAGATCAGGGACTCACGGGAAGATATCACAACACAACTCTAAAACATAAATAAGTCATACAAGCATTATAATACAAGCCAGGGGCCTCGAGGGCTCAAATACAAGTGCTCGATCATAGATGAGTCAGCGGAAGCAACAATATCTGAGTACAGACATAAGTTAAACAAGTTTGCCTTAAGAAGGCTAGCACAAACTGGGATACAGATCGAACGAGGCGCAGGCCTCCTGCCTGGGATCCTCCTAACTACTCCTGGTCGTCGTCAGCGGGCTGCACATAGTAGTAGGCACCACCAGTGTCGTAGGTGTCGTCGTCGACGGTGGCGTCTGGCTCCTGGGATCCAGCATCTGGTTGTGTCAACCAGATAGAAAGGAAAGGGGGAAAAGAGGGAGAGAAGCAACCGTGAGTACTCATCCAAAGTACTCGCAAGCAAGGAGCTACACTACATATGCATGGGTATATGTGTAAAGGGGCATATCAGTGGACTGAACTTCAAAATGCCAGAATAAGAGGGGGATATCTAGTCCTGTCGAAGACTACGCTTCTGGCCATCTCCATCTTGCAGCATGTAGAAGAGAGTAGATTGAAGTCCTCCAAGTAGCATCGCATAGCATAATCCTACCCGGCGATCCCCTCCTCGTCGCCCTGTTAGAGAGCGATCACCGGGTTGTATCTGGCACATGGAAGGGTTTATTTTATTCAGTATCCGGTTCTAGTTGTCATAAGTTCAAGGTACAACTCCGGGTCGTCCTTTTACCGAGGGACACGGCTATTCGAATAGATAAACTTCCCTGCAGGGGTGCACCACATAACCCAACACGCTCGATCCCATTTGGCTGGACACACTTTTCTGGGTCATGCCCGGCCTCGGAAGATCAACACGTCGCAGCCCCACCTAGGCTCAACCGAGAGGTCAACATGCCGGTCTAAATCCTATGCGCGCAGGGGTCTGGGCCCATCGCCCATTGCACACCTGTACGTTGCGAGGGCGGCCGGAAGCAGACCTAGCCTAGTGGCGTTCCAGTCCAATCCGGCGCGCGCCGCTCCGTCGCTGACGTCAAAAAGAGCTTCGGCATACCACGACGCCGGGATACCCATAACTACTCCCGCGTAGATGGCTAGTGTGTATAGACCAAATGGCCAGACTGAGATCAAATACCAAGATCTCGTTAAGCGTGTTAAGTATCCGCGAACGCTGACCAGGGCCAGGCCCACCTGTCACCTAGGCGGTCTCAACCTGCCCTGTCGCTCCGCCACAAAGATCCACTTGCGGGTACTCCTACGAGCCGACCCGACTTTAGTCACCACATGTGTCATGTATATAGTATATAAGTATATACCCGTGATCACCGCCCAGGTGATCACGGCCCGATAGTATAGCACAGCAGACGGACAAGGATGTAGGGCCACTGATAGAAAACTAGCATCCTATACTAAGCATGTAGGATTGCAGGTAAAGGTAACAACAGTAGTAGCAAGGATAGGCTATGCATCAGGATAGGATATCGGAAAGCAGTAACATGCTACACTACTCTAATGCAAGCAGTATAGAGAAGAATAGGCGATATCTGGTGATCATGGGGGGGGCTTGCCTGGTTGCTCTGGCAAGTAGGAGGGGTCGTCAACTTCGTAGTCGAACTGGGCAGCAGCAGTGTCGGTCTCATAGTCTACCGGAGAGAAGAGGGGGGAAGAAACAGTAAATACAATGCAAACATAAGCATGACGATGCGTGACATGACAATGAGCGGTGCTAGGTGTGTCCTAACGCGACAGTAGGTGGTACCGGCGAAGGGGGAAACATCCGGGAAAGTATCCCCGGTGTTTCGTGTTTTCGGTCAGACGAACCGGAGGTGAAAAGTTGCAGGTTTGATAGGTTAGGGTGTGTGGTGGACGAACGGGCTGCGAATCCGGATTCGTCTCGTCGTTCTGAGCAACTTTCATGTACAAAGTATTTCCATCCGAGTTACGAATTAAAAGATATGATTTTCTAAAGATTTTAATAATTTCTGGAATTTAATTAATTATTTAATTTAATTCGAAATTTGGATTTATGACATCAGCATGATGTCATGCTGACATCAGCAGTCAACGTTGATCGTTGACCTGGTCAACCTGACAGGTGGGTCCCACTTGTCAGTGACTGTTATCTAATTAACTACTGTTTAGTTAAATTAATTAACTAATTAGATTAATTTAAACAGGGTTAATTAACTTAATTAATTTAGTTAATTAATTAAATTTATTTTTGTTTTTATTTTCTTTACTTATTTATTTATTAATTATTATTAATTAATTTATTATTTTTATTATTATTATTATTTTAATCATCGTTTTTTTCTTTAATTCGTTCTGGGGCTGGGCCCCTCTGTTCAGTGGCACAGAGGACATACAGGGTGCGGGCGCGCCCC